>NW_024542712.1:0-6196 GCF_018151105.1 Drosophila obscura | reverse complement strand
TATGTGAAGCCTTCTTCTGGCACCTTCCAGGGATATCACGGATGGCAGAATCTCACCCTGGATGGAGCGTATGTTTCCGCATTTATTACACGGGTCGCTTTCGTGAGACTTACCGCTTGTTTCCTGAACGATATAATCCTTTTAGCTTAGCAATTTTTAGTGGTACGGAGCTCTGCTCATTTGTTAAATTATAATGAGATTTGCTGGCGAGACTTTAGATGGGATCTAAAAAATTAAGCACTTGCTGTATCCTCGGCTTGCGGTCACTTGCTGAATTTACCACCGAAAATGTGTTCCGAAATATGTATTCAAGAGTTGGGTTGGTTGCGGGAACAAAGGAATTATATCTTCAGGAAGTTTGCCATTCGAACAATAGTTTTTGCGCCCAAAGTTTCGCTGTGTGCGGGCTTGTATGTCAACTGGGAGGGGAGAAAGAGTTTTGCGGCTAGAATTTAGATTGAGCCTTATGACTTCTGGCAGCTTCAAGCAGTGGGTATTTTCCCTGAAATCTCAGTTTAAGGCATTAAACGAGAAATTAACTACTCATAATTAGTAAATTTGTTCCTCTATTTGCTCCAGTAGAATTTTAAGAAATTGGGTAAAACTTTTGTGGAAATTTAAGCAGCTGCCGCAAATCCTTTTCTTTCCATTTATGCACCGCTTCAAGGCAAAGTCCCAGCGCTAATTAAATTTCACAGTGGAAATTGAAAAAAGAGCCGCGAAAAAGAGAAAAAAAATGAACCTGATTCAACATCTTCGAGGGGATTTGCAGCTGCCATTTTCTGGATCCACTTTTATTGGCAGTAGGGTAGAAGAAGACAGATGACTAATGGGTAATCATTTGACTGTCGTCATCTTTGAATAGTGGTGTTGAAATAATTTGCAGTAAACAAAACGTGAGTCGAATATTTAATCCGTGTATATCTTGTGCATCCTTTGGTTTCAGCCTTCCATTAGTATATACATATATTAAACAGAATATAAGGTTTCCTTTTATGTTTGTATTTATTATACCCGTACTCAAAAAAGAGTTAAGGGGTATATTAGATTTGTGGTAAAAGTGGATGTGTGTAACGCAGAGAAGGAAACGTTTCCGACCCCATAAAGTATATATATTCTTGATCAGCATCAATAGCCGAGTCGATATAGCCATGTCTGTCTGTCCGTCCGTCCGTCCGTCCGTCCGTCCGTCCGTCTTGTTGAGCGCCTGGATCTCAGAGACTATAAGAGTTAGGGTAACCAAATTTCGTTTCCAGACTCATGTGATATCACACTGCTACAAGTGTATTTCAAAATTTCGCCCCGCCCCCTTCCGCCCCCACAAAGGACGAAAATCTGTGGCAGGCACAATTTTAAAGATACGATAAAACTAAAAACGCAGTATCGTAGAGAATGCCCATATCTACCAGATTGCCAAATCTGAATCAGATCGGATCATAATTATAGCCAGAATGAAGAAATTAATTTTCTGTTGCTTCCCCTGCCCGCCCTCCTACAAACGATATCACAACTGATTTTCCTTCTCGCTCGCACACTCTGCCGCGTTCAGTGCGCGAGCAACCCCTAGCGGAGGAGATGTAGAATATAATTGGAACATGTACAGTCTACATGTTAGATGTAGAATATACATTGTATATGTAGATGTAGATATCATATGTAGCAAAAAAATGTAAAATGTGAAATTTTTTTTTTTTTCTAAAATTCTTAAAAATCATAAGCTCAAAAATGTATATACTGACTGAGTACGGGTATAAGTAGAGTCGCGTCCCCAGAAGCGACTCACACGTTCCTTCTCGTTTTTTTTTGTATTTTATTAGCACTGCGCTTGTCGTCAATAATATAAAAATATAATCCTTTCTCGATACGTCCACACAGCTCAGAAGTCAGAAGAAGAAGAGAACGATCTTATACAAGTGTGATCGTATATCGATATTAAGAAAAAGACAAATTATTATTCATTAAGAATATAATGTTTTTGTTACTAATATCGATAACATTGAATATACTATATTCAATTTGATATTTTAACACACCTCCTCAAAAATATTATATTCTTTATCACTGGTTACATATTTACGTTAAAACAAAGCAGGCTATTATGGGAGTTAACATATAGTCCAGCATTTGCTGCGAGGATTAGGGAAAACCCATAAAAACCTAATCAAACCATTTCAAATTAAAATTACGTTAAACAATTATATCAGTTCAAAATTAAGCAATAAAAAAAATATTTGTGTAGTCTCTCCATGAGATCAATCAAGTGTTTCATCTTCAGTTCATTAGACCCATTTGATTTCTCAGTTCAATGAATCGTGGTGCTGGCAATGTCTTCGTCAATAAGTCTGCGATTTGTTTATCTGTTGGAATATAAACAAGATTTATCGAATTCTTCTCAACTTGTTCCCTTGTAAAATGATATTTTATATCTATATGTTTGGAGCGTTTATGACATGAGGGGTTATTGGCAATACTTATGCAACCTTGGTTGACTTCATATAACTTAATTGGATTTGTTAATTC
Source organism: Drosophila obscura (assembly GCF_018151105.1). Classification (NCBI taxonomy): domain Eukaryota; kingdom Metazoa; phylum Arthropoda; class Insecta; order Diptera; family Drosophilidae; genus Drosophila; species Drosophila obscura. The sequence continues at coordinate 3,676 of NW_024542712.1, read as the reverse complement.
TATTTTTAAACTTGCTTGCAAGGATTTTAGCCAAATAGCCTCTCGAACAGCTTCAAACAAAGCCATATATTCTGCTTCTGTTGATGAAGCAGCTACAGAACTCTGTTTTCTTGTGTTCCAACAAATTACGTTAGATTCAAACATTTTGAATAGGTATCCAGTTGTGCTTCTTCTATCTAATTCACTCCCACCCCAGTCTGAATCTACATAGCCTATAAAATAATTATTTATTTGTACTGTATTTCTGAAAAGTTAATTTCAAATCAATTGTTCCTTTAAGGTACCTTAAAACTCTTTTTAAGCATTGCCAAAGTTCACTATTATTCTTTTCACAATAGTGACTTAAAAGATTTACAGAAGTGCTTAGGTCTGGTCTTGTACATAACATTACATACATTAAACATCCTATTAAATTTCGACAAGGAGCATCACACTTGTCATCTGAGTTTAACGCTATATGATTTAATTTACTTGGAAGAGGACAGTTTACTGGATTGCATTTATCCATATTAAATTTTAAAATTTTATTTTGTATATATGCAACTTGACTTAAACTTATTTGACTATCATGTCTATCGACTTTGATTCCTAAGAAAAATTGTATTTCCTTTAAATCAGTCATTCTAAATTGATACATCAAATATGTTTTAAAATCATTCATAGTTTTTAAACTTTTAGTGGATATTACTAAATCATCTACATATAAAAGAACATATATATTGGTAGTTATATCACCTTTATCAAGAAGGTAAATACAACGATCTACAGATGAATTTACAAAACCTATTTCCTTTAATGCATTCTCAAACATATCAAACCAACACCTTGCAGCTTGTTTGCGACCAAATATTGCTTTATGTAGTTTACAGACTTGATTTTCTTTAGCTATTAGGCCTTCAGGTATTTTCATGTATATCTCTCTTTTAAAATACCATTCAAAAATGCTGTTTTTACATCCATGTGATGTACTTCAAGGTCATATTGATTAGAAAAAGACATAATTAATCTAAAACTTGTGATTCTTGCTACAGGAGCAAAAGTCTCATTATAATCGATTAAATATTCTTGCGTAAAGCCTCGGGCTACTAGTCTTGCTTTATATTTTATTGGCTCACCGAATTCATTCTGCTTAATTGTAAAAACCCATTTACAATCCACAATATTTTTGTTTTCAGGCTTTTGAACAATTGACCATGTTTTGTTTATTAAATGTGAGCTTAGTTCTTCTTTAACAGCTTCTTCCCAGTGTTCTCTATCTTTATTATATTTTATCTCCTCAAATTTATTGGGAGTTGAATATAATAAAGTCTGTGCATTCATTACACAATTATTTATTAAATCTTGATAAGACACTTTTGGTTTCTCTTTTAACCTTTCACTTTTTCTAATATTTATCTGCGAGTCCAACATTACGTTATCATTACCTTCATTTGGTAAAATATCACCAGACACTTCTGGATCGGCATTCTCTAATATTGCTTCCACTCCACTAGGCTGTTCTTCTGACTTATCAGAATTTTCTTCCAAAGTTTCCAAACTGAAACTTTCACCATCTTCATCATTATGATGCATGGCATTTTCAACAACAGCTCTAGATTTACACATGTTTGTTTCGTCAACAATAACATCTCTTGCTATTACAAATTTTTCAGTTTCCACATTCCATACTCTATAACCATTTGATTCATAACCAACAAGTATACCTTTCCATGATTTTTCATCGAATTTTTTTTTCCTTATTTTAATATGGACATATACTGTTGAACCAAATACCTTTAAGTATTTCAAGCACGGCTTTTTGTTGTGCCACATTTCGTATGGTGTCTTCATGCATTCTCTCAATGCATTACTTGGGCTCCTATTTATTAGATAGGTAGCTGTCAGCACAGCTTCACCCCAGAAACTTTTCTGAAGGTCTGCCCCTATAACCAGAGAACGAGCTTTCTCTGTAATTGTTCTTATCATCCTTTCGGATACACCATTTAACTGAGGTGTATGTGGAACTGTCAAGTGGTAGCTGATGCCTTTTTCTACGCAAAATTCTCGCATTTCATTTGATAAATATTCTCGCCCATTATCTATGTATAAATTTTAGTACTTTCAAATTAAAATGTGCCTCAGCCTTTAAAATAAAATCTTTAAAAACAGCAAACACATCAGACTTGTAAGTTAATAAGTACGTAACACAGTAATGTGTATACTGGTCAATAAAAACAACGTAGTAATTCTTTCTATCTACTGTTGTTGGTGAAATTGGACCACACACGTCCGAATGAATAACAAACAGTGGCCTATTTATGTGATCTTTATTTTAAAATTTTTCAAACTGGAGTCTTGCTTGTTTTCCTTTAATACAACTCTCACATAGCTCTTCACTGGGTTAAATATTGTTTAAAATATAAGAATCCTCAAATAAATTTTTATGTTTTATTTCTAGAAATTTGCCTTTGCTTATATGCCCCAACCTCTCATGCCATAAGCTATAATTTATTTTATTAGATGCAAATGCTTGCTTAGGTATTGTAAACCTAACAGACGGAACATTATCAAAATAATGTGCATTCATAATATTAATTTCTTCTTTACTTACAAGTACACCTCCTGGGTGGAATACAACAGTAAAGCCAGCATCTTGCATCTTCTTAACAGATATTAAATTTTGTGTGACTTCAGGACAGAATATAATGTTTTTGTTACTAATATCGATAACATTGAATATACTATATTCAATTTGATATTTTAACAAGTGGAAACAAAATCCGGCACTTTGCTGCAGTTTGCGCAACAATTCTTTCGCCTGATTAGCAGAATATTTAATTTAATCCTTTGTGATTCATGCAGGAGAAATCAAGAAAAACTAAATGAAAGAAAGAAAGTAAAGCGTAACGATGGGCGATGTACAGAGCGTCCAATAAAGAACTGACTTTTAATTAGCGCATAATCAGTCGATGATTCGAGTCCAATGATTGATTAAGGCAGTAAAAGATTCTGAATTTGAATGGGGCTCCTCAACTGATTCGGTTTGTTTTTATACCCGTACTCAAAAAAGAGTTAAGGGGTATACTATATTTGTGGTAAAAGTGGATGTGTGTAACGCAGAGAAGGAAACGTTTCCGACCCCATAAAGTATATATATTCTTGATCAGCATCAATAGCCGAGTCGATATAGCCATGTCTGTCTTTCCGTCTGTCTGTCCGTCTGTCTGTCTTGTTGAGCGCCTAGATCTCAGAGACTATAAGAGCTAGGGCAACCAAATTTGGTTACCAGACTCATGTGATCCCACTGCTACAAATGTATTTCAAAATTTCGCCCCGCCCCCTTCCGCCCACACAAAGGACGAAAATCTGTGGCAGGTACATTTTTAAAGATACGATAACACTAAAAACGCAGTATCGTAGAAAATAACCATATCTACCAGATTGCCGAATCTGAATCAGATCGGATCATAATTATAGCCAGAATGAACAAATTAATTTTCAGTGGCTTCCTCTGCACCCTCCTGACAACGACCGAGCAACTCATTTTCGTTCTCGCTCGCACACTCTGCCGCGTTCAGTGCGCGAGCAACCCCTAGCGGAGGAGATGTAGAATTTGAATGGTACATGTATAATCTACATTTTAGATGTAGAATATACATAATATATGATGTAAATAACAGATGTAGCAAACTTTTTT
>NW_024542711.1:0-5632 GCF_018151105.1 Drosophila obscura | reverse complement strand
AATTAACTTAAAGAAATCCGGAGATATGAAAATTAATTTAAATGATGGGAGCCCTTGCTGTATCTTTTTATACCCGTATTCAAAAAAGAGTTAAGGGGTATATTAGATTTGTGAAAAGTGAATGAGTGTAACGCAGAGAAGGAAACGTTTCCGACCCAATAAAGTATATATATTCTTGATCAGCATCAACAGCCGAGTCGATATAGCCATGGCTGTCTGTCCGTCTGTCTGTCTGTCTGTCTGTCCGTCTGTCTGTCTGTCCGTCTTATTGAGCGTCCTAGATCTCAGAGACTATAAGAGCTAGGGCAACCAAATTTGGTTTCCACACTCATGTGATATCACACTGCTACAAGTGTATTTCAAAATTTCGCCCCGCCCCCTTCCGCCACCACAAAGAACGAAAATCTGTGGCAGGCACATTTTAAAAACACGAGAAAATAAAACGCAGTATCGTAGAGAATACCCATATCTACCAGATTATTGAATCTGAATTATATCGGATCATAATTAAAGCCAGAATGAAGAAATAACTTTTCAGTTGCTTCCCCTGCCCCCTCCTGCCAACGACCGTGCAACTCATTTTCCTTCTCGCTAGCACACTCTGCCGCGTTCAGTGCGCGAGCAACCCCTAGCGGAGGAGATGTAGAATCTAAATGGTACATGTTTAATCTACATGTTAGATGTAGAAAACACATAATATATATAGATGTAGATAACAGATGTAGCAAAAAAATGTAACATGTACAATTTTTTTTTTTGGAATTCTAAAATTCTAAAAAATCATATGCTCAAAAATGTATATACTGACTGAGTACGGGTATAGAGTAGAGTCGCGTCCCCAGAAACGACTCCCACGTTCCTTCACGTTTTAAATTTAGATTTTCCCGTTTTTGGCCTGGAAAAACTACGGAAAACTTTGGAGTATTTGCCGGACAACTGTGTGATGATGTGTGTGTGTTTGTGGGGCGGGTGCTTCACTCTGAGATGAGAGACGACAGTTGGTGACAGCTATTTCCTGGATATACATAGCAATGTGGGAATGCTCCATCAGATGTTGGCTAGGAATTCCATGGAGCTTTAGGGGGTTGGGTCAAGTGTTCATCAAATGTTGAAGGAGTAGCTACAGCTGCCTGCTATCCACACATTTCTGGGAGTCTGCCTACACAGCTCCAGGCTTCACTTAGCTGCATGCTTTGGCTCAAACTTCAATCTTCTTTCTACTTGCAGAGATCAAAAGTGCATTGGGGCACCGGCATTCCGTACGCTGCCTGGCATCGATCACTGGTGCGAGATCAACTGTCTCCGCTATCCGCCCAATTGTCCGGAGGAGGCCTGCTTCTGTCCGTAAGTAGCTCGAGCTATGCACAGCGAGATTGACGATGAGCATTAAAATATTTTACTTTACTTTTATTTTTGCAGTCAGGAATGCGTGGCCATTGGGGAGCTGGCGGAGGAGGGAGCCGACACCTACTGCATGGACGAGTGCCTCAATTACGAGTCGGACTGTCCGCGCGACAGATGCCGCTGCCAATAGTCATTGGCGTATCGACCCCATCCCCAAGCTGTGCTGCCTATTGCCCCCCACCCCACCACCAGTGGTCGAGATACGTGAAATGGATAGAGGGAGATGTATATCGTGTATCGGTGAATGAATGAATGAATCGAATTTGATTAAGAACAAAAGCTGCCGGCGACTTTCAATGGTTACAATCTCTATTCGCGTTTGTGTTGATCCACGAGGAAGGGTCTGGTGAAGATCTGCAGCATTTCGCGCTGCTCGCGCAGGCGTCGCGTCTTGGCCACTGGCGACTCCGGGCTGTTGGCGAAGTGGCGGGCACTGAACAGATTCGTCACCGTGCTGCTCAGCTGCTGCCAGCGTTAAACGGCACGCGATGAGCCCGGTGGCCTTGCATAGCAGCTGTCCCAGCCATCCAGCTGCGGCTCCTCCTTCTCCTTCTCCACTGACTTTGCCAGAGTGGCTGTGACTGTGGCTGTAACTGTGGCTGTGACTGTGGCTGGGGCTGGTGCCTGGGGCATGATCTGGCTCCAAAATAAATATCCGTTTCATTATCGGGCTTTAAGCATATGACATTCCTTACTTTATAATTCTTTTCATTGATTTTTTTCACCGTTATTCATCATTCATTATCGTTTCAAGAAAATATTTACTGGATATTTGGCTTTTTTATTGAAATTCTTTTTCAAATTACTTTCACTTCTTGTTCAAAACCGCTTCATTACCGATTCATTACCGCTTCCCTACAATTTCGCTTATTTTTATAATTTATTATTTTAATATTTACATTTCTGATGATTTCATATTTTTATTCTACTCAAGCAAGTAACGTTGCTCTTTGTTTACTTTTTAATATATTTTTTATTTGGTTTTTTTTTACCCGTTTGGCTATCTTTTTTCTCACCATCTACCCCTTCTTTACCCCTCTTTCCCCACTACCTTTTTTTCTTGTAATAAAAAAACAAAATAATAACCCCTTTTTTTTTTTTAAGAAAAACACCCGGCAGCGTGGCAAACGAGCCCACCGCTTAACCGCTTACCACCCGCTAAATGCTACCCGATACACACGCTTACACGCATATACCCGCTACCCCCTATCCGCTATCCACTATCCGTAGCTTACTCAGCTTGCCCGATACAAAAGTTGTGTTCTTCACGCCACGAACCGGGCTACAGTGGCTGCCGCAACACACAAACACACGTACATATTACATATACTCATAGACACACTTGCTGTACATAAATAAATGCTTGAATAAACCTAATACATACATATATATAATATTAAAATTTATATAGATATGATTTTTTGTGTCGGCCATCACCGCCGATTCAATACACATATAATTTATACATTAACAATTGATCTGTCTGTCCTGGAGATATTGTTTCTGTGTGGGGGCGTAAAACAATGAAAAATTTTTTTTGTGTGTTGGGCACCGAGCGAAACGAAACGAATCGGTAAGTGAGTACCTTCGCTTAACTATAAACAATTTGGATAAAAAAAACAACGTAAGAGGGAACAATCACTGGTTATGGATCCTTGGGGATCCTGCACGTAAGGGAGCAATTCGGAAAGCACAGGGCCATAATCATCCCGACGCGCAGGAACACCCACTGCTCCCACCAGTATTTGCTTGAACATCTTCCAAGCCCGCCCCGAGGGCCACACGCGTTGCCCGTGGCTTCGTCCCCGCCCCAGGCCCACGGGCACTTGTCGATGGCTGTTCCCTCTGTCTGGGTGCCGCATGTCACCTGTGGGGAATGGGCAGCGAGGATATGGCTCTCACCAGTAGCTGCTCCACCATCGGCGAAGTCCATCCATTGTCGGGAGTTTCGTTTTCGGGCATTTGAGTTTCCATCGGGTGGCCATCGGAGGTCAGGCATGTCACCATCGAGTGCGTCGACTGGGCCGAGAGGCTAGTGGGACTCAGGCAGGACTTCATCGACGGCGTTGCGGTTCCGTCGGAGCTCAAGCAGGACCCCATCGACGGCGTTGCGGTAGCATCGGAGCTCAAGCAGGACAACATCGATTCCATCGATTCCATCGATTGCAATGAGGCCAAAAATTGGCAAAATTGTTCTTGCGTGTCCCGACTGCCGGTCGATTCCAATCCCAGCTGGAGCTGCGATACGGAACGAGTCAAGCTGTCCCTGTCGCTGTCGCTGTCACTGTCCTTGATGGCTTGTGCTGCCCTCACCACAGGACGCAGCTGGCCCAGCAGCCCGTTGGCGTTCGAGAAGCGGCACACGCCACCAACAGGACCAGCACGAGAAGCAGCACCTGAATCGGCATTGCGCTCAGAGCTTGCCGGTTTCAAACGGTCCCTGAAGCTGCGCCTCTCTATAGAGTACTCATGGGCCATGCCGATAAACAGCAACCTGGCGCGAGGCATCTGCATTACGCTCGCCACATGCTCAACGTGCCGGAATCCGAGCTGGCTGACGTTCACATCCTTCTGCCGGTTCTGCTTGCGCTTGGTCCCGCAGCAGGGCTGCATCGAGGGACTGATGGATCTGAAGCTGTCGCATAGGGTGCAGTAGCTGCTCGATTTATCGCTGGAGTCCACCATCATCTCATCGTGGGAGCACCTCGGGGCATTTGCATTGGCATCCGTCGCCGACAGGTACACGAAACTGGAGGGGTGCACCTCCCCTGCGGATGTGCCTGACCGATCTGAGCGTCGGTTGCCGGTCTCCCCACTGCCACTGGTGCTTGGATTGGCGCTGCCCAGCACCCACAGACTCGGCGCTTCGTGAGGATGAGGAGACGGCTTCTTGTTGGGTACTGCCGAGCCAGTGGCGTCTTCAATTTTTACTCACCTACGTGGGAGGGGGCCTGACCTCGGCGGCTGCGTCTGCGACGCGAGGCGAAGAGTTTCATTGGCTGGCCAGCGGGTGGATGTGAAGTGGGGGGGGGAGGGGGGGCCCCCGGTGGAGTTCGCCGTGTTGCCTGGCTCAGGAGCGTTCCCGCGTCGCTGACCTTAAAGCGGATGGGGACGTCATTGGCTGGCATTGGCCCTGGCCACTGCCTGACTGCCGGGAAGAACGTCCCTTGATTTGAGCTAACCGAAGGACACAAAAAAAAACAAAAAAATTGGCAACTTGGTTGGCTGCGTCAGCCCCCAACAGTTGGGGGATTTTTCCTTCCCATTGTTGTTGCAATGTGTGCCCATGTTCACGATTCGTGGCCGTGCCGGTCTAAAATCAGTGTTAGAATGAAATATTGCCCAGCCTCAAATCAAAAAGTAAATGCTAACTAGATGAAATACTTTTCCATGAAAGGAAAACACATGCAAAATCTATTGATTTTTGTCAGTTGGGAGAATGTTTTGCATTTTCTTTCAAATAGAAAGCAGCAGAACGCCAAACCTCTGATATATACGCCTGAAGGTAATCCATTGACTGTATTTCACTCATATGCCTCAGAAAGCAGCACTGAAAAGCTCTAAAACAACTCATAGAGAGAGTGAAATTATCTACCTATAATATCTATAATACATATATGCAGAACACTGCCCGCTCTGCTCTGCTCTGATCTGATGAGCGGAGGAAAAACCCTGAACATTAAACTGCTTAAACTGCAAAAAGCCAACCGCAATGCCAAAGGTTTAATTTGCTATTTTTATACCCGTACTCAAAAAAGGGTTAACGGGTATATTAGATTTGAGAATTATTAGAGAAGGAAACGTTTCCGACCCCATAAATTATATATATTCTTGATCAACATCAACAGCCGAGTCGATATAGCCATGTCTGTCTATCCGTCTGTCTGTCTGTCCGTCTTGTTGAGCGCCTGGATCTCAGAGGCTATAAGAGCTAGAGCAACCAAATTTGGTTTCCAGACTCATGTAATATCACACTGCTACAAGTGTATTTCAAAATTTCCCCCTTCCGCCTCCACAAAGGACGAAAATCTGTGGCATATCAGATCGGATCATAATTATAGCCAGAATGAAGAAACTCATTTTCAGTTGCTTCCCCCGTCACCCCCTGCATGAATCATGCTGTTGATTCTCTTTCTCGCTCAAACTCAGCCGCGTTCAGTCGCGAGCAACCCTTAGCGGAGGAGATGTGGAATGTAAATGGTACATTTACAATCTACATGTTAGATGT
>NW_024542710.1:0-6446 GCF_018151105.1 Drosophila obscura | reverse complement strand
TTGAATAACTTCAACAAGCCGCGGCATAGGCTGTCAGTAAAAATGTAATCTTACTATTTATTTAACCTATACAATTTATATATACCTATATATATATATATATATATATATATATTAAATGAATCCCTATTTCCCTTGCTCCGGGCATGACGCGTGAACGGCTGGACCGATTTCGTCAATCATTTTTTTTTTGGTATTGTCAGAAGGTTTTTTTGAAAGAAAAAAATTAAGAAAATTGCGCGGAAAATTACTAGGAAACTGTTAGTATTGTTGTATAAGGTAGGCCTTCAGGGCTGTCAAACGATTGCTTGATTTTGTGTATGGAAAGTGTTGCAAAAATCAAAATTTATATTCAGTCGGTTTAGAGTGCTTATTTAGTACAGATAAAATAAATCTGTTTAGACCGATTTGGCTAGTTGTTTAAAAATACTTTAAACGTGCCTGTTTGCTGAAAAAGTCGGAAAATTGTGGGGAAAGTGTTACATAAATTTTTAATTGTTTTGTGTGAGTATTATCATCATTAATATATGTATACATATTAATTAAGATGCTGCACAAGAAGATGGTTTTTAAACACGAATGAGGAAGACCGGGAATCCGTACGATAGATAATAACATGAAGCATCCATATGCGTAGCGAGAGACGGAATGGGAGTCGATCAACTGAATATGCCGGAAACAGCAAGGTATGAAAATAAAAACAGCTTATGGCGGCAGCACGAGTCTGTTTGTAAAAGGCTGGAAAACGAAGTGCTTCTCAAGGGCTGTCCATGCTGGATACTGATACTCCAGACTAAGCGTTAGCATTATACATTGATGGAGGTTTCACGAAAAACTCGTACAAGCATATGCAAGCTGGCACAAAAAAGCGGAAAGGCAAAAACACGTTGCTATCCTGATATTGTCGAAATAACAGAATGTTCTGCTGAAGTACCTTTGCAAGAATTACTGGATCATAAAATTATGAGGATTGTCGAAGGAAACGAGAATGCATTTATTGTAGAAAAAGAAAATTATGAAACGCTTTCTGCAATTTATAAATGGGTATGTGACGGCAGCAGCGGGCATTCAAGCTATCGGCAAAACTATAGCAACCCCGAAAATAAAATTTTCGATGAAAACTTGTTTGCTATCTGCATTGTACCTCTGCAGGTACAGCGAGGTACTTCAATACTTTGGAAAAATGAGCGCCTTTCTTCGACTCGTTATTGCAGGCCAATAAAAATAATTCTTGAAAAGGAGACTGCAGACTTAATTTGTAAAGAGGTGGAAAATATGAAGACCCAAATATCCAATCTAACGCCAACATCACTTTCTTATTTTCAAGTTGAGCATAATTTGCATATGAATATGATTGATTTGCCTTTAGCGTTATTGCAGAAACATCAGCACAAACATGCGGAATTTGTAAAGCATCGCCCAAAGACATGAACAATTTAAGACTGATTAAAAACTTCTCCACAAATGAAAACTTGTATAAGTTTAGTTTGTCAACTTTACACGCTTGGATTCGATGCTTTGAGTGCATGATTCATATTGCTTATCGACTTCCTATCAAAAAGTGGCAGGTTCGTGGTTCCGACAAAGAAATTGTCAGCAGACAAAAAAGCGAAATTCAAAGTAAATTTAGAGCTGAAATGGCATTATTAGTAGATATTCCGATGCCTGTTTCCGGGAATACAAATAATGGAAACACCGCTAGAATTGAAAATCCAAAAATGTCAGCTAGAATAACAGGCGTAAGTGAAGACCTTATTCACAGACTTGGAGTTATCCTATGTGCTATGGTTTCTGGGCGTGAAGTAGACCAAAATGCCTTTCGAGTCTATGCTTACAAAACTGCAGACATTTTTGTAAAAGAATATCCGTGGATTTATAACCTTCTTCGCTTCACAAAATTGTAATGCATGGAGCCCATATAATATCTACTGTAATTTTAGGCATGATGTCGGAAGAGGCGCTAGAAGCGAGAAACAAAGACTTTCGAAATATAAGACTGAATCACACACGTAAAAGTTCACGTACAAACACTATGCAGGATTTAATGCATGCATTGTATTCATTGTATTCATCCGATCCATTAATTAGCTCAATGTCACAACGTGAATCGCGTTTAAAAAAAAAAAACATATTAAATTAGATGTGGAGGTACTTTACTTCTTAGTCTGGACTCGAAAGCTTCCAGTTCTGAGGAAAGTAGTAGTTCAGACTCAGAATAATGCAAACGATGAGGAGCGTTGTTGTTTTTTTTCAATTCAAATTTTTTTTTATCAACAAACTATAATTAAAATATATTGAAAATATTTTATTTAATTTTTAATTTAAAAAAAAAGTTTTTTCTTAAAAGTAAAAATAAAATAAAATTTTTTTAAAAAATGCCTTAAACTATTATTATTACAAGAAACAAATTTTAAAAATGTAGCTCTATTATTTTAGATGGTATGACTTTAATTCCGCTAGAATGGCTGTTTTGCCCAGTGTACACTGGGTCAAACCGGGCATCGGGGTGGCTGCCAAGCTGGAAACGGCGAAGCAAAGGCCCCGACCAAGCGGCAGCGCTCAGCGGACACTTCCGCTCAACAGCCAGGCCACGCTCAGCAAGCCAAGCGGGCGAAAAACCATCCTGCGAACAGATCGTTTGCGGAGGTGGCGAGGGGCAAGACCCTAATTGGCGTCCTTGATAGGGGCGCCAAGGACGGTCGATGCAGAGCTCTAGGACAGATTTCTGGAGGAGCTCGCGGCCACCGCCTAAATGTGAGGACGCCGGGTGGCATTAAGGCACGGTGAAAGCCATCGCCGGCCAAGATGCCCGCTCGGCGGCCCTCTACACGAAGGCAGTGGCGGCGCTCAAGGAGGTCTACCCAGGGGAGGCCGTCAAATGGGAAGACATCCCCAGCAGACCGAGGGCCAGAGCGTGGGTCTCGGTGAAGCCTGCAGAGCCGGAGAAGATCCGGAAGGTTCCTAGCCAGGGGTCTTGGACGCATCGATGTCGGGAAGGACATGGAGTCCTCCGAGAGCGATGCCCACGACACAATGGTGGAGGCGAGTCTCAGGAATGTCCCTGACACTCCTGCAGATAAACCTCCATCATTACAAGGCAGCATGCGCTGCCCTACTGCTCCACCTAGCTAAGGGTGGAGCCGACTTAGTCCTCATTCAAGAACCCTGGATACTCGGAAACAGGCTTTCCGGTCTGAGGACTCAAGGCTTGAAGAACTCCTTCTCGGACCACAGGTACATGAAAACGTTTTCTCACTCTCCATATCGGGTCCAGTCCAATTCCGGAACCTCAGGCGGACAAACTGGACTGGTTACTCAGACCACCTGGACCGTATTCTCCCTACACATTGGTAGCCTTGCTTGTCACAGCAGGCGATTTTAACAACATCATCCCAACCGCCGTCACGGGTGCAGTGACGGACCTGGGGACTGGAGAACGGAACCAGTACTCTTCACCAGGAAGTACAAGATTCCGACACTGACACCCCCAAAACTCTGTGGGGAAGCGCTAGTTTTTAGCAATAATGCCAAGTATCTTGGCCTGATCCTCGATAGGAAGCTCGATTGGAAACTGAGAATAGAGGATAGGGTCACAGGCTACTGTGGCCCTTTATACCTACAAAAAAAACCATCGAACTTAAATGGGGAGTGACCCCGTACAAAGTCCGGTGGCTACATACCGCCTCCATACGACCAATCCTGATGTACGGAGTGGTTGTGTGGTGGCCAGCACTGGACAAGAAAACTTGTCTAAGCAAACTAAGCCGTGTCCAACCCATGGCAGAGCTATGGATAACTTCAAAAATTCTTCAAAAACGAGAAGGAACATGTGAGACGCTTCTGGGGACCCGACTCCACTTATACCAGTTCTCAGTCAGTATATACATATTCTACATATCCTCCGATAGAGGGCGCTCGCGTACATAACAAGTAGAGTGTGCGAGCGAGAAAGAGAATAAGTAGCGGGTCTCGGGGGGGAAGCAACTGAAAATTAATTTCTTCATTCTGGCTATAATTATGATCCGATCTGATTCAGCTTCGGAAATCTGGTAGATATGGTCATTCTCTACGATACTGCGTGCCTGCTACGCGAAATTTTGAAATACACTTGTAGCAGTGTGATATCACATGAGTCTATGTCTATCACATTTGGTTTCTCTAGCTCTTATAGTCTCTGAGATCTAGGCGCTCATCGAGACGGACAGACGGAAATGGCTATATCGACTCGGCTATTGATGCTGATCAAGAATATATATACTTGATGGGGTCGGAAACGTTTCCTTCTCTGCGTTGCACACATCCACTTTTACCACAAATACAATATACCCCTCAACTCTTTTTTGAGTACGGGTATAAAAAGTTCTGCTACAGAAAAAAATGTATTTTACAAAATATCAGAAAACGTTTGTTTGGCCCGAAGCGGAAAATAAAATGTCAGTTTTTTCGAGTAGTGTTTTTATTTTTTTTTTTTCATTTTTTTTCTTTTTTTTTTTTATTATAGATAACACTACTCGACAAAATCGAACTTTTTTTTCCTCAAGGATCCAAACCGACTTTTTCTGATAGATATGGGGATTTAAAATTTTTTAAAGAATTATGGTTTTTTTTTCTATGGCAGAACTTTTTTTTGAAGAATTTTTGAAAACTGGTATTTTGTTTTTAAGCTTTTTTCAGAGGTAGCGCTTGTTTTTTTCACATAGCTCTAGTATCTTACGTCTGGTTGTAAAGAACTTTGCTATTTTGAAAAGATAATTAAAACAGCTAGAAGTTAAGCCCAAACACTTTGTGATTACAGCTTACCGTCTGGGAAATATAAAGCATTGAAATACAACGAGAAGGAACGTGCGAGTCGCTTCTGGGGACGCGACTCTACTTTATACCCGTACTCAGTCAGTATATACATTTTTGATCTTATGATTTTTTAGAATTTTAGAAAAAAAAAAATTTTACATTTTACATTTTTTTGCTACATCTGATATCTAAATCTACATCTACAATGTATATTCTACATCTAACATGTAGATTGTACAATGTACATGCTCCATTTAGATTCTACATCTCCTCCGCTAGGGGTTGCTCGCGCACTGAACGCGGCAGAGTGTGCGAGCGAGAAGGAAAATGAGTTTCGTTGTCGTTTGTTGGAGGGGGGGCAGGGGAAGCAACTGAAAATTAATTTCTTCATTCTGGCTATAATTATGATCCGATCTGGTTCAGATTCGGCAGTCTGGTAGGTATGGGCATTCTCTACGATACTGCGTTTTTAGTTTTATCGTATCTTTAAAAATGTGCCTGCCACAGATTTTCGTCCTTTGTGGGGGCGGAAGGGGGCGGGGCGAAATTTTGAAATACACTTGTAGCAGTGTGATATCACATGAGTGTGGAAACCAAATTTGGTTGCCCTAGCTCTTATAGTCTCTGAGATCTAGGCGCTCAACAAGACGGACAGACAGACAGACGGACAGACGGACAGACGGACAGACAGACATGGCTCTATCGACTCGGCTATTGATGCTGATCAAGAATATATATACTTTATGGGGTCGGAAACGTTTCCTTCTCTGCGTTACACACATCCACTTTTACCACAAATCTAATATACCCCTTAACTCTTTTTTGAGTACGGGTATAAAAATGTGTATAGGTGCATTCATTTGGCGTCGTTCAAGGTATCGCTCATTAAAATCTATGGAGAGACTTTGGAGCTAAAATTCGTTAACTAAACCTAAAAAATGAAAAAAATGAAAAAAATGAACAAAAAATACCTTTTCGATGGTTGGTAATGAGCGATACCTTGAACGACGCCAAATGAATGCACCTATACACAAAAAAATAGAGAACACAGGATATCATTTTTTTTCGACTTTTCCTGAGTTTTTAAAGTCAAAATTTCGTAAAAAATACCGCACAAAAATCGTAATTTTTGCATTTCAATGCTTTATATTTCCAAGACGGTAAGCTGTAATCACAAAGTGTTTGGGCTTAACTTCTAGCTGTTTTAATTATCTTTTCAAAATAACAAAGTTCTTTATAACCAGACGTAAGATACTAGAGCTATGTGAAAAAAACAAGCGCTACCTCTGAAAAAAGCTTAAAAACAAAATACCAGTTTTCAAAAATTCTTCAAAAAAAAGTTCTGCCATAGAAAAAAAAAAAAATATCATCAAACCATTTCTAAGCCCCAAATCTTTAAGAAAAAGTTCGTTTTGTTCCTTGAGGAAAAATCGTGTTGACTAGTGTAATTATTAAAAATAGTTTTTTTTTTTAATTTGAGCTATTGATCTTTTTTCAATAGCGTAGATTTAGATTGAAATGAAAACAAAGTTTGTTCGATTAGATCATGTATGCTTTATTTACCATGCAAGGCGAGTGGAAGCTATTGTTAATTACTGCGCCATAATTATGTGCCATAATTGTGTGTTGATTTCAATCTAATTTCAATAATTTCA
>NW_024542709.1:0-6189 GCF_018151105.1 Drosophila obscura | reverse complement strand
GCACAAAGCTGAGGGCTGGTTGTAGATAGGCGCGTAGGTGTCGAGAGACTGTTCTCTCCCGCTCGGCCTACGGCCTACGGAAGTAGTGAGCGACCCCATAAAGTATATATATTCTTGATCAGCATCAATAGCCGAGTCGATAGAGCCATGTCTGTCTGTCCGTCTGTCCGTCTTGTTTAACGCCTGGATCTCAGAGACTATAAAAGCTGGAGGAACCAAATTTTGTTTCTTGACTCATGTGATATCACACTGCTACAACTGTATTTCAAAATTTCGCCCCGCCCCCTTCCGACCCCATAAAGGACGAAAATCTGTGGCAGCCACAATTTTAAAGATACGATAAAACTAAAAACGCAGTATCGTAGAAAATAACCATATCTACCAGATTGCCGAATCTGAATTAGATCGGATCATAATTATAGCCAGAATGAAGAAATTTTCAGTTGCTTCCCCTGCCCACTCCCGCAAACGACACCGCAACTCATTTTCCTTCTCGCTTGCACGCTCTGCCGCGTTCAGTGCGCGAGCAACCCCTAGTGAAGGAGATGTAGAATATGAATGGTACATCTATAATCTACATGTTAGATGTAGAATATACATAATATATGTAGGTGTAGATACCAGATGTAGCAAAAATATGTAAAATGTAAAGTTTTTTTTTTTTAATTATAAAATTCTAAAAAATTATATGCTCAAAAATGTATGTACTGATTGAGTAGGGGTATAAGTAGAGTCGCGTCCCCAGAAGCGACTCGCGCGTTACTTCTCGTTTGAGTATGGGTATACAAAAAAATTGCAAGATACTATTGTCGGTGAATCATGGCAAAAATATGCCAAAAAGGAAAGACATCAGCCCAATTTACCACGGAAATCGATAATTTACGAAAGCTCCTTGAAGCTTCGTACATCGATGAATGGGACAAGGTAACATCGATGAAGAGGACAAGCCTACCGCGGAAGTAACTAACGAAATAACTATCGAGGTAGAGGAAATGGTCGTGGTAACAACCACAATAACAATTACAACAATAAATACCAATCCAACAACCATAGGGGTCGTGGTAGTTATAGAGGTAATAACCGTAGTACCAACGGATCCCATAACAACCAAAATTACGACAGAACTGGAAACACACGAAAAATCAACGTCCGTGTTACCCAACGGGCTTCGGGAAACTCCCAAGCACCTTTAGATATTAAAAATTAAATATTCCAACGGTTCATACTATCAACCTCAATCTCAATATATTAGTTTCATTCCTTAATGCGAAAACAGGAAAACAATTAGCATTCCTTATAGATACTGGAGCGAATATTTCGCTTTTAAAAGAAAATTCAGATACTTTTAACGATATTTAAATCGAAAATACAATAGATATTCAAGGTATGGGTGAAGGTATTATAAAATCCCAAGCCATTGCCCCAATAGAGCTGCAGACAGATAAATACATAATTCCACACAATTTCCATTTAGTAAACAAAAACTTCGCAATCCCATGTGATGGAAAAATAGGGATTGATTTCATAAAAGAATTAAATTGTCAAATTGACCTAAAACCTTCAGAAGACTGGAACATACAGTTCTGGTAACAACACTATACTTCTACCAGCATGATCCCAAGTAGTAAGAAAAATTGATCTAAATTCCGATATTGATACTTTATTAATATCAAATCAAGAAATTCAACCTGGTATTTATATTGCAAATACAATAACGTCTATGCAAAACACATTTGTCCGCTTACTGAATACAACCAGTACCGATCAATTAATTAACATAAATAATTTACAATATGAATAACTTTCGAATTACAATGAAGTTCAAATGACCCCAAATATCAGAGAACAAACTGTCATAGCTCAACTAGCCAAAAATTTTCCAATTCAATTCAAACCACAATTAACGGAACTATGTTCCAAATATAATGACATATTTGGACTTGAAACCGAATCAGTAACAACAAATAATTTTTATAAACAGAAATTGAGATTGAAGGATGATGAACCAGTATACATAAAAAACTATCGAAGCCCGCATAGCCAAGTCGAAGAAATCCAAAAGCAAGTAGGAAAACTAATAGACGACAAAATAGTCGAACCATCCGTGTCAGAGTACAACAGCCCGCTATTACTTGTACCAAAGAAAGCCCTTCCGGGCGCAGAACAGAAGAAATGGCGGTTAGTAGTTGACTATCGTCAAATAAATAAAAAACTCCTGTCAGATAAATTTCCATTACCTAGAATTGATGATATTTTGGATCAACTAGGTAGGGCAAAATACTTCTCATGCCTTGACTTAATGTCAGGTTTTCATCAAATTGAACTAGAAGAAGGTTCACATAATATAACGTCTTTTTAAACGAGCAATGGCTCATATCGCTTCACGCGACTACCTTTTGGTTTAAAAAAGGCGCAAAATTCATTTCAGAGAATGATGACTATTGCATTCCCTGGACTTGAATCTTCGCAAGCATTCCTATATATGGACGATCTTATAGTCATTGGTTGTTCCGAAAAACATATGCTCAAAAACTTACAAGATATTTTTGAGGTATGTAGGAAACACAAACTTAAGTTACATCCACAAAAATGTTCATTTTTTATGCATGAAGTGACCTTTCTCGGTCATAAATGCACAGATAAAGGAATCTTTCCTGATGACAAAAAATATGACGTCACCAAACACTATTTAGTCCGTCATGATGCGAACAGTGCTAGATGAGGGGGCGCTACCAGGGAGAGTGGAGGAGCGCGGAAGAGAGGCGGGATAATGGGATCAGGCCGGCAGTGGTCCAGCGCATGAACTTTTATGATCGTGCGATTACGCCACCGGCTTGGTCCCGTTACGAAGCAGGTGGAAAGCATCAGACGAGCCGATGGAAAAGTACGGCCGCCGCGTGGAAGGAAGTCCCGTTGTTGCTAGGCAGCAGCGGCCGCGGCCGGGCATCAACGAGGGAATAAAAGGAGGCCCGCGGCAACGTCTCGAGACAGTCAAGTGCGGAGAGTGCAGTGCGTGTATTGGCGAACGTAAAGAAAAGTCGAAAGTCATTTCAGAGTGTCAGAAGAAAGGACCTGGTGTACCGCTCGCTCAACGGGAGAATCCATTGAGAGCGAACGTGTCGTGTGCGAACTGAGTACGGCGGATTTGGGCCTAGCGCTAGGAATCGTAGTCGTACCAGTTCTTAGAGCCGACAGTGCCACACTTGGGGATTCCGAGGGCGGCGAGTGGGCGAGAAGGACCGACAGGCGGCAGGAGCGTCGCGTAGTGATAAACCAAAGAGTAGGCTAAGTCGTCGTCCTTAAGCATATTTTTTAAGATACCAATAAAGAACTCGTGTGTAAAGAAGCCGACCAAGTCTTTCTATTTGTCAACCAGGCAACATTCAAAATTGTTGCAACGAACCCGCCGGCCGCTGAGTACGCCAAGCGCACATAAGGCGGACAAAACGGTTCGTTAGACGGGGTCGGAGAGGCATATAGGCGGTGCGAGGTGCCGCTTGGGCAGGACGTAAACGTAGTGCGGCGTTGGCCCAGAGTTGGGACGCCTCGCCGCGCTTGGGTTCGAGGGCAGGGCACGAGGTGCTGGCTGACCCTGGGTATGTAGGAGGATAGGCAAAAGGGAAGGGGAAGACCAGCTCATGGATGTCGTGGCATCCGCGTATGACACCACTGGCTGGCTTCCCAAACATGCGAGGGAGGGGACGGGAAGGTATTTGACTACGGCTCCACGCTTGAGTAGCGGGGCAGAGGAACGGAAACTACAAAGCTACAAATTTCCATGTATGTATAAAAAAGATGTGTGTAGGTTTTAATAGTTGTCTTTATTTCCTGCCTACTAGCTTAGTGTCTGTGTGAGTGTGTGTGTGTGTGTGTGTGTCCCTAATCCCTACGATCGCACCTATCTCTCTTGTCCTTCTCCTGTTCCGCTCCTGTCTTCCTGGTGTTCCACTTCTGTTGGCTCCTGTTCCGCTCCTCGTCTTCTGCTTCCACTTTCACTTTTTCTTTTACCGCTTGCGACCGGCCAGTTCTAGAGTCAAAACTTCCGTCTCGATCCTCTGTTTGGCGCGTGCCTTCCTTGGCTCCCAAATCTGTGTTTCTCTGCCGCTAGCCTCTGCTGGCGCTTCGGCTCTCTCCGCTCTTCTTCACGGGAGTCGGTGAGTCTCTCCATGTGGCGTGGGCAGCGGTACTCGCTCGGCTCTGTGGGTGACTGGAAGTTCCTTCGGTCGCGCTTGTGGCTAAGAGTCTGCGCGTTTCTCCCCTACTCATCGTTGCATGCGCTTGCGCTACGGCGTGAGCAGCTGTCCAAGCTCGGTGATGTGGGTGGGCAGGTGGTTCGGCTCTCTTTTGTGTCGTTGTCGTTGCTCTTAATCTCTTTCTCTTCGCTCGCGGTGGTTGTTCCGGTGCTGGTTCTGGTGGGCTGGTACCGATGTGCTGGTTCCAATGATGGTTCCGATGTGCGGGTTCCGATGTGCTGGTTCCGATGTGCTGGTTCCTAGGCTGGTTCCGATGTGCTGATTCCTATGCTGGTTCTGGTACTGGTTTTGGTCAGGGTGAGGGTTCTGATCCCTCAATAAAGGATAGGCGCTATATTTAAATTTGTATGGCTATTTAATATGGACGGCTTAGAACTAAAAATAATGAGAATGTATAACTAATTATAAAATATGACGTGTGGGTGAGGTAGATGGGGAGCTGAGACCGGTGAGGGGTTGAGGTAGGTGGTGGTGGTTGGGAATTCACAATCAAAAAATGTAATTTCAATTAACTATGTACCAACTAATGAAAATGTAGCTGACATATTTACGAAGAACTTGCAAAAAGAAAAGCACCATAAGTTTATAAAATACCTTGGAATGTATAATTAAGAAGAAATGTAAATGTTAAACTTAACTTGAGAAGAAGTGTTGAAGTTATTCAAGATAAACTACGATTAACATACTCGATATATTATGTTCATCTAGAAGGTTAAAAGTTCACTGTGCAGGCAATTTCTCGCTAACATAATTGGCACTCTTAACTTAAATTCCAAGAATGAAGTGGAGTGAAATCCACAAGTCGTTAACAGATATAAAAAATTGGTTTGATAAATCAAACAAGTCCATTACACAAAACAGGCATATTCAAAATGCTACAATAACAAAGCATGCGACAATATTAGTTGAGTGTTTTAATGAAGCACGCAAACTAATTCATGAAAACAAGGAGCATATAAATGAAGAACATTGGACACAGGTATCAAAGCTCTTGATCAGACTTCGATCAAATTTGATATCGGCTAAAAATTGATTTAACTTGGATATTTCAATCCCAATAGTTTTAAACACTCCAATACTCTACTCCAATAGTTTTAAACACACACTACACATAGAAAAACCTGGATCGAGTCAAGTCAAAGATACTGAACTTGCCGATCCAGATGATGAATCAGCTGTAGATCAGGAAGCAGAAATTGAAGAACAAGATCTACACGATCTGACAATACCTGGGGTACTAAAAAGACCAGAGGTACAAGAACAAGAATTGTCAGATTCTGAATCATTCAATAGTGTGGTGGAATAAAATCCCGTCACAATGGCAGACGAAACTGTAGTCCAACGGGCATATATCAAAGATATTTCGCACGCCATCCCAGAATTTAACGGGCAAAAACTGCATCTAGAACGCTTTATTACAGCAGTGAAATTGGTCAATCTAACGAAAGGACCATACGAGAGTCTAGCTGTAGAAGTCATTAAATCTAAAGTTGAAGGGACCACTCTGTATAAAATCCAACATGAAACCACAATAAACGCATTAATAAAACGAGAAGGAACGTGTGAGTCGCTTCTGGGGACGCGACTCTACTTATACCCGTACTCAGTCAGTATATACCTTTTTGAGCTTATGATTTTTTAGAATTTTTAAATTAAAAAAAAACATTTTAATATTATCTTTTTTGGCTACGTCTGTTATCTACATATACATCTACAATGTATATTTTACAGCTAACATGTAGATTACGCTTGTACCATTTAGTTTCTACATCTCCTCCGTGAGGGGTTGCTCGCACACTGAATGCGGCAGAGTGTGCGAGCGAGAAGGAGAATGAGTTGCGGTGTCGTTTGTCGGAGGGGGAAGGGGAAGCAACTGAAAATGAATTTCTTCATTCTGGCTATAATTATGATCCGATCTGATTCATATTCGGCAATC
>NW_024542708.1:0-6555 GCF_018151105.1 Drosophila obscura | reverse complement strand
ATAACTTTTAAACTAAGCAAGATTTTTCGATGCGGTTTTTTTATTTATGTTATG
The DNA here is from genome assembly GCF_018151105.1 of Drosophila obscura. Taxonomy (NCBI): domain Eukaryota; kingdom Metazoa; phylum Arthropoda; class Insecta; order Diptera; family Drosophilidae; genus Drosophila; species Drosophila obscura. The sequence goes on along the minus strand of NW_024542708.1, from coordinate 6,501 downwards.
TACACCCCTAGAAACATTTTTGGAAAAAGTAGGCGTGTTACCACCCACAAATTTAAAAAAAAAATAATTTTTTTTTTATAATATTAAAAATTGGAATATTTTATTAATATTTATTAACTATAATACTCCTTTATACATAAAAATAAAGTTTTACTTTTGGAAAAACTTAATTTTGATGAAATTACAGGAGCTAAAGAAACAATAGTTAATATTAATAGAAATTTTCTTAGTTTTTTCTTAACTATTCTTCGAACTCCTCAAAAGTTGGATATGGGCCTTCAATTTCACATAATAAGAGGATTTAAAAATCAATGGGAAGGGCAAGCCTTTATGCTTGCTGCTTGAGTCAACATAGAGACATTCCTCTGAGTTTTTGATAGAGCTGCTGCTTGTTTTTTTTAGCTTCTACCCCCTTAACAAGTAAGCCAACTTTGGATGACCAATTTGTCGATTATTGTTCCTATTCGAGTCGCTTTGTATAATTTTGTTGTGCTCATTAACCAGTTTTAATGATTTTTTCAAAATATTTTTTGTTCCGCCTGCATTTTTTTCATTTTGGCATTCTAGTTTGGGCACACAACTTTTACTCTTTAAATGTAGCACATATTTTAAAACATGATTGTTTTTATTAACTCTCTTCAAAAAAAAATCCAGAATCGCATTTTCTTGATTGCATTTGCCTTTTTCTTTGCATCATACATCAAACAGCTGCGCGTTTGAAAACTCGAAGTCCGCTGCAAAAAATTAATTTGCGCAAATAGTGCGCAAAAGTGCGCATTTAACAAACTGCCTTTAAATCAAAATTATCAGCTCTTCGAACATACAATTGGACGTACACTTGTCAACCCTAATTCTTTTCTAATTCTCCACGAACTTGAAATATATTTCCAAAAAATGTGCTTTGAGAACGTTTCCTACTTTTACAAAATATTAATAGAACACGCACAACAACAAAGTATTAGTACAACCATTACATAGTTAAAACCCGTGTGATTGTATCCTTTTAAAGTTTTACAAAAAGATTGTTTCGCGTTTGAATAGTGGCATTTTGAAAATAGGCCTGCAAAAATATTGCAATCTTAAAGCAAGTGCTTTTCTACAGCAACAGCTGACTTTAACAGCTGTTAGACTTACAGTATGCTATGTTATATAACATTTTTGGTATTGGACTATACAGTTTGAAGTTTTCTTAATATGTTACCAAAAAAAAAAAACCAATTTAGTACTTTGAGAAAATGACTAAATACCCGAAAATGGGAATTTTCCCCATAGTGCAGCTGGCATACATACAAACAAACATACATATGTAAAAAAAATTTTATATACATATGTGTATGACAAAGTTTAAGTGCTTGCTAAATCCATAGATTTCATGCTGGCAACACAAGGGCGAAACATGGCCCCCCATTGTGCGAGACAAGAAAAAAAAAAAAAAAAAAAAACATTAACAACAAACAAAAAGGCGGGGGGTCGGGATGTGCAACAGCAACAGCAGCAGCAGCAACAACAGCAGCAACAATTGTTGCAACAATAGTATTGCATTTCAATGTTTTTTACTGTTGGCATAAAAACAAAAGGCAAAAAGCCGCAGTCAAACAGCGAACTAACACCAAAACAGCCAACAAAACAACAACAGCAAAAACCAACAACAAAGACAACACAAGCAGAATGAAACTACTGTACAACAAGTTGGGGAGCCATAAACGGTGTTACGACTAGAAAAATACTCATTAAATGGATACAATTTATGCAGCAGGCGGGCGGGAAGGAGTGCGCTTAAAGGAGAACTGAGTTAGATTCGTTCATTTTTGTACGCTCGGAATGCCGATTATGACTTCGAAGCGAATGTTGGATTCGATCAACGAAAGCTTCCTGAAGAAGCTTCCCGCTGGCGCCTATTACGCCGCAGCGTACCCTGTAGAGCAAGAACAATCCCGTTTTGCAGTCTGCAAAAGTTTTGTATATCCCTTCCCATTTCTCCTCCTTGCGCGCTCCCGACACGACTGATGGCTGCACGTAATTTTGTTTTTGTCGCGACGCAAATATGTTTGCCATAATGGGAGAGAAACACCCCCCCTGGTTATACCGCTCCGTCTGTTACAGCATGGTCTCTCTCTCTCGCTCTCTCGCTCTCTTTGTATGTCTTGCAGCCGTACTTAACATTATGCAAGGCGCCACATCATCGCACTTGTCACTTTAACCTTGCACGGCCTGTCATAGCACCACTCCTCCCTCTCCCACTCAGCACTCCCCCCCCCCCTCACTGTCTTTCATGGGTTCTGTAAATTTGCGCAAAGCGGCATGGAAAATGAAAAGAAAAGCCATAAAACCAAAGACGACGCGGCAAGCAAGCAAACAACGCAAAAAAAAAAGGTGACGGTGAACGGTAAAAGACAAAGCGTGGAACAAAAAAAAAGATGAGAAGATATTTTTGATACGAGTTTAGCGAAGTTGGAATACACTATACAAACATATTTACGTATAAATGTATATATGTAAATACATACATATGTATGTATGTACATAATATAGACATATGTATGGATGGGAATGGATACAAAATAAAGAAAATAAAAAAATTTAAAGTCGAAAAAATATTTAACTGATAACTAATATGTAATAAAAAAATAAATTAAAAAAAAAAATAATGATGATGATGTTTATAAAGATCCATTTAAAAGAATATTTTTTCTCGCATTGGACTATCCTATAGAATAATAATGATAATAATAATAATTAAACAAATAAAACGATTCCATATCCTGCTTTTGTTTTTTTGAAGCTTTTCTGACGGCTATCTCCTCTTACAATATCCAATCTATCCTTAGCTTATCTCACTCGCAAATTCGCACTGCAAGTCCCATTTACCCACTTATTGGTAAGGGTATCCCAAAAAACGAACCCGAAACGAGCGTAAATATGCCTGTCATCATTTTGACATCAGCTTCCTGCTGCCGTCGTGGCTAAGATGGAGGAGTATGGGTAGTTTTCTTCCAGCCAGGCCATTACCATAACTATAATGCATATTTCAGCATCGAAGTCAAACACATGGAGCTCGCTCTCTCGCTCTTCTCATGCCATCACCCCGTGTCATCATCATCATCAGGCATCAGGCAGGCAGGAGTGACGGGAACGATTCTAGCTGTCTACTTTGGGGCCTCTTGCCCATGCCTCTTACCACATCGTCGTGCCACCGTGGAAAATCCCCGTATCACTTTCGCTTCTGCCTCCTGTTGACAATCTCGGTTTCAGTGTGTGTCCACACAGACACACACACACCCCATATTTAGTGTCTGGGAACATGCCCGAGCATATTTATGCCCGCTTTTCTCCACCCCAGATCAGCCCACCGCCAGGACGGAATGGCAGGGTTTTAGCATAAAAGTTTATTGAACTAACGCTAAATAGATGGCATTGCATTGGCAACATAACAACGTTTCCCTCTCCCGGAGCAAGCAGGGGACTTGTTTCTGCAGGTTATGGGACTTCGTGTCATGCCTAATATAATAATTTCAGCAGTACTCGTAGGCCGTAGCTTAAGCTTTTACCAAAGTTTCGTTTTGTTTTTTAAACATTTGCTTAAACAATTTAAACATTTTCTTAAGCAATTTAAACATTTTTCGCCCGCTAAATAATAAATTTATTGCACCATGATTGAATTAGTCTACTTAATCGCAATTTTTTACTGCTACTCTCCTTTTTTTATGAATTCTTTTTTCATTAACACGAAAAACCACAAAAATAATGCACTTTTTATTTAAATCTTGCTGTTTTTTTTTGTTTTACAAATTTAATTAAACGTCAACTTAAGCGACATATCAGTGCCGCATTAATAAATTAACAATGAAAAAAGGGGTTAAATAAACAACAAAAAGCCGCAAAACAACAAAAAAAGAAAAAGAAGCAAACAACTTTAGTGGAGGCCATAAACAACAAACTAATTATATATATGCACGCATGCAAAAAAAAGTGCCATAATATCTTCATCGAAATAACGGACAATGAATGCTCTTTAAAATATAGATGACATTATTTAGGCTGCTGACAACAAACAACTAAAAGGTAGACAACAAAATGTATAAAATTTCTTGCTTGAATTGCCCGAAATGGTATGCTATAGTTATTTTTTTGTTGGCTGTTTGAGCACCTTCCTTTCACACTACTAATGAAAGTGCAACATGATTTTTAGCTATAAAGAAAAATATTTAAAATATATACATATATAAAATAATATATTTAATTTAATAATATTTAATATAGTTTACAGCTCAAACTGCAGAGCTAACTCATCGCAGCCGTGCACTGCAGTGGTTGCCATTTAAACTTGCAAACAAAATGCCCCTGGCATACCAAAAGCAAATATTTTGCCAGTAAGCGTATCAATATTCCGCAACCTAATTAGCACAATTTTCGCTACCATCGGCCCAACACTTTGGCCAAATTAAATTGTCAATTATTGGCAAACAAACGCCAGAGAAGAAAGCACACAGTGCGAGCCATAAAGTAATGCCATGCTGGCATTTGTGTTGTGTGTGTGTGAGTGTGTTTGCCATGGAAAAATATGCATGGTGCAACCGCAGCTTTACCAGAACCCGACGCATTTGGTCATTCTTTGCTGTTGGTGGCGGGGAGGGGTGTGGCACAAAGCAAACAAATGCCCCAGAAAGAAGGAAGGAGTCCTGGTCAGATCCGGGGCCGGTCCGGGTTCGGTTCCGGCTTTGCACCATCGCACTATGGGGAACTTTGACCACTTTTTGTGGCAATAATTATAACTTCCAAACGAAACAATATTTTTTGGTTAAGTTTTTTGATATGAGTTTATAATAGAAAAATGAAGGTATTTTGAAAAAATGGGCGTGGCAACTCCTTTTTTATAAAGAAATCTCATTTTTATTTTTTTTCTCAAAAAGTAAAAAAACAAAAATTTTGGGAACACGTTGAGAACATCTTATTTTATTCAAGAAGGCGTGGCACGCCTTAAAAACAATTTAAAAAAAATGAAAATTATTATTTCTGGTATCTTTTTCACAAAAATTTTAATCAAAAGACCTAAATATGAAAGAAACACAAATTTATTGTAAATAATAGGTTTCCTTTCACACCTTTTGTTAATCCTCATGGAGTTTGTTTTCGAGCCCCATCATCCACGAGAATTCGAATTGATCTTCAGCCAGCTCATCGAAACTAATCTGTTCCAGTGGATCTGCCTGAACGAATGAACTCCCCTCGTAATAGACCGAACACCTCAGTTGGAATGGGATTATTTTCGCTTTTTTATGCTCCTTTCAAGGCTAACTGAAGATAATAGTATCTGAAGTGTGGAACACGTCCGTGAAATTTTCTTTTCGGCCTCATTTTAAATCTAAAATTTTATAAATTTTATTTCGAAACTTGGCACTTCTTCTCAAAATATCCCACAGGTAGAATCTTGTTTTCTTTTATATCGCTTGAAATCACTAATATTTTGAGCACCTGTAGCAGTCATTGACAACCAGGGATATCGGTCAATATCACTACTCGACAAATCGAACTTTTCTTGGTATTTTTTGTGATGCTTTTTTCAGAGGTAGCTCTTTTATTTTGCACATTACTTAAGTATCTTACATATGGGTTGCAATGAACTTTGACATTCTGAAAAGCTGATAAAGTGCATCTATAAAGCAGATCTATAAAGGTGCTCAGCCTTGTAGCTTCAGCTTACCGTCTGGAAAATATTAAGTTTTCCAAGCAAATTGATCGGTTTTGCCCAGAACTTTTTTCAAAATTTTGACTTTAAAAACGCAAGAAAAGTCGAAAACAAATCGTATCCTTTGCTCTTATATTTTTTGTGTTAAATGCATCAATTAAGCGTCTGATCAAAAACATTGTTCATAAAAATCGATCGAGAAATGACTCAACTAAAATCGGTTGACCAACCCTCCAAAAATCACATTTAACCGTTTCAAATGTTGCTGCAGTCTACGTGTTGTTAAAACTTAACATTTCAAAAGACGCGACGAGTCGCGGATTACCACTATGAACATTTGAACAAGAATTGAATTTTCTACAAGATGCACTTAAGTTCCTATGCTTCCAAGAGACGTCACTTTTTTTGTACGCCTCTTCAAAGACACATTTTTGTCACAAATTTAGACTTGTTAAAAAATGAGTCATTTAACATAATTATGAGCACAATTTTTAACAGTTCAAACACATAAACATATATTACATACCTGTCTGAATCGAACCCATTGTAAAGAAATCAATTAAATTAATGAATTTATAACTTTTTAGCACTTTTTATAAGACGAAAAAACAAATTTTTCCACCAACATTGGCCTATCGAAAAAAAAGCTGATTTTTAAAACAGCTTAATTTAACAGTGGCGCGCGCTGTTAATTTTTTTTTTTCATAACATTAAAGATTAACGTTATTCGGATATATCAGGTCAACAAATATATTATTTTAACTACTTTTGAAAAATGAGTTTTGGCCAGAAAAAGTGGTCAAAGTTTCCCATAG
>NW_024542707.1:0-6647 GCF_018151105.1 Drosophila obscura | reverse complement strand
CAAAACCGAACTTTTTTTTCCTCAAGGATCCAAACCGACTTTTTCTGATAGATATGGGGCTTTAAAATTTTTTAAAAGATTATGGTTTTTTTTCTACAGCAGAACTTTTTTTGAAGAATTTTTCAAGTCTGGTATTTTTTTTTTAAGCTTTTTTCAGAGGTAGCGATAGTTTTTTTCACATAACTTTAATATCTTACGTCTGGTTGTACAGAACTTTGCTATTTTGAAAAGGTAATTAAAACAGCTAGAAGTTGAACCAAAATACTTTGTGATTTCAGCTACCATGTGGGAAATATAAAGCATTGAAATGCAAAAATGATGATTTTTGTGGGTATTTTTAACGAAATTTTGACTTTAAAAATTCAGGAAAAGTCGAAAAAAAATTATATCTTGTGTCCTCTATTTTTTTGTGTATAGGTGCGTTAATTTGGCATCGTTTAAGGTATCGCTCATTAAAATCTATGGAGAGACTTTGGAGCTAAAATTCGTTAACCAAACCTAAAATATGGAAAAATGAACAAAAAATACCTTTTTGAAGGCGGCGGGCCCAACTGCCAATTGGGAACAAAGCAAACGAGCAAGGGTTGTACATTTGGTACCTGATCGCGTTCCTAATTAAACGCCAAATTAACGCACCTATACACAAAAAAATAGAGGACACAAGATATAATTTTTTTTCGACTTTTCCTGAGTTTTTAAAGTCAAAATTTCGTAAAAAATACCCCACAAAAATCATAATTTTTGCATTTCAATGCTTTATATTTCCCAGACGGTAAGCTGAAATCACAAAGTGTTTGGCATCAACTTCTAGCTGCGTCAATTATCTTTTCGAAATAGCAAAGTTCTTTACAACCAGACGTAAAATACTAGAGTTATGTGAAAAAAACAAGCGTTACCTCTGAAAAAACTTTAAAAAAAATACCAGTTTTCAAAAATTTTTTAAAAAAAAGTTCTGCCATAGAAAAAAAAAAAATATCATCAAACCATTTCTAAGCCCCAAATCTTTAAGAAAAAGTTCGTTTTGTTCCTTGAGGAAAAATCGTGTTGACTAGTGTTACATAAGGCACGTTCTGGGGGGGAAACACTTGTTGGTTGGGTTGAACCAACTGAATGAGGCACGTAGCCCAGAGGGGGGGCGAATCACAGTTGCGCCATTACAAACTTGGCAAAATGAATTGAATATAGGCAGAGGCAGAGGCGGAGGCTTAGGCGGAACCCCCTAATGGCAGTAGTTGAGTTTCGATTTACATTTAGCCTCCATAAATTGATTGGGTGGGTGCGAAAGTGTTGCCTATATATGGGGCATGGGCACAGCTAACAACAGCAATACTGTAAATGTACGAGTAAATGTAAAATTCAGCGCTAAAGTGCCGACACGGAAAAGTACGAGTATACGAGTGTGCATTCTAAAAATAACAAAGAAGACAAGTGGGATAAAAACAGCAACGGTTACGGTGTAAAGTTCCACAGCAAACTCAGCCAGCAAAAGCAAAAGGCACAAACAAACAAACAAATAAACGAATACAGAAAGAAACCCCGAACAAACATCGGTGAAGGTTATCCCACGGTGGTGTGGTGTGCCCCTTGAAATCCGGAGAGTGTATGCGTCCGGAATTGTGTGTGTGGGTGTGTGGGTGAGCGCCGAAAGGCAAGTGCAAGAAATGTGCAAAGTAATGTGCTGCAACTAAAGTGAAATGCCATCCGTGAAATCCCCTAAAAGTGAAATTCTTCCTGGGATTATTAGAAGCGACAGCCCCTGCCACAGCTACAGACTAAGGAGCACCAGTACCAGCAACAGCAGCATGACCAACGACAATTCCTTAAGGCTCCGTCTACTGCTGTTGAGCAACATTTTCGGATTACTCAGCTGGACCCAGGGTGAGTCTCTCCATCAACGGCTTAGCCAACTCTCTTTGCCGCTGATTGCTTTCCCTGAATTATGGAAGGGCAGACGGAATGAAAGGCAGGACAGCATTCGTTTTACAGCCTTATTAAATCTGTATTACATAAATCACAGCAAACGTTTCGCTCTGCTTTGAATTTTTACGAGCATTTTGAGATTTTACATTTACCATTTTCCATTTCCCAGTCGCCAGTCGCCAGTTTTATGTCATAATGAGTGCAGCCTTTTGATTTAATGACAACTGCCAGCCATAAAGGAAACCATATATATACATATATAAAATATCATAATATTTACGCACAATATATGTATGTATGTTTGTGCATGCGGGGCCGGCTTTTATGTGCCCGTGATTTATTTTGCTTCTTATTTTTATGATAATTTATCAAATATGCATAATAAAACGCCGCCGTTTATGGCGAACATTTCATATGAAAGGTGGCAACAGCCTGCTGCCGATCAGGACCATCTCTACACATAGTACACACATATGCATTCGTATGAATGCCCTCTAGTACCAGGCAACTAGTTCGGTACCGGTGCCGAACTAGCTACCATTCTCATGTCCCTAGTTCCGCTTCGTTTCCCCGACAATGTATTTCAGCGGAGAATTTAACACATGCATGTCCTAGGGCGTAACCACCCCTGGTTCCCGATCGATTACCCTTCGATTACCAGTAGCTAGTTGCTTATGAGCTAGTTCCGACCTAGTTACCAGTAGATCGTCAGCAACTAGTTCCCGATCGATTACCCTTCGATTACCAGTAGCTGGTTGCCTAGGCGCTGGGTACGGCCTAGTTACAATCGTCAGCAACTAGTTCCCGATCGATTACCTTCGATACCAGTAGCTGGTTGCCTAGGCGCTGGGTACGGCCTAGTTACCAGTAGATCGTCAGCAACTAGTTCCCGATCGATTACCCTTCCGATTACCAGTAGCTGGTTGACCAGCAGCTTTCTGGCTTTATAATAAATAAATTAAATACAAAATTGTGTTATATGAATGTTTAATTCAAAATTCTTGCAAAATTCAAACTTAAAATATATATTAAAATCTAGCCTAGCCTAAACAGATTCTAACTCATTTTTTGGTTTGGTACACCTTTGCTTAAACACCCTTTTTTTCACCCTCTGCATCGCTTTGCGCATCAGCATTTCTGGTGCTTCGTCTCCAGGCGGAATACATTCTGTAATAATTATATGTTTAATTTAATTAAAATATAATAAACACTAGTGTACTTTACCTAGCAAAGCTCCATAAAACTCCGAGTGGCTCCTGAGGGCTTTCTTCCCTTGCACTCCATCCACATTATATGCCAGTACAATTTCGTCACTTAAAATAAATTTTAAGTTGACGAGAAATCCGGCCGGCTGTAAAATGGATTTGATTGTTGAAATCTGTAAATAGAAGGATTCAAGAAGAAGGTTTAGATAGAAAATGAATAGGTCATATTATTTAGAGTTTTAATTTACTTACATAAATGTCTCTATTCATTTTTAAATTCTCCTCCATTTTTATCAGCTGCTCCTCCGTTTCAATCGGGAACTGGTCCCGAACAGAATTAATTTCGGCCTTCTCCTTTAAAAGTTGTTTAAGCAAAACTGTTTGGTCAGCTAAAATTTTGGCCAATGCGTTCAATTGATCTGAAAGGAATTTTGGTATTAATTTTGCTGATACAAATATTAATCTTTATTAGTCTTACCACGAACAACGGCATTTTCCTGCTGTAGATTTTCTGAAAGTACATATTTATTTCGATTTATTAATTAATATAATATCACATTTATCGTCTTACCACGAAAAAGAGCATTCTCCCGCTGTAGATTTTCTGAAAGTGTATAAATATTTGGATAATACAAAAAATGTTATATTAATACTTATTCGCCTTACCATGAAAAAGAGCATTCTCCCGCTGTTGATTTTCTGAAAGTATATAATTAATTCGAGTTATTTATTCCAATTTTATATGGAAACAAAGTTTGTATTTACCTGTCGACTTCTTGACCTCTTCCAAAATTTGCTTGCAGGTTTTACACTGCTCATTTTCTAAAAAAAATAGTATTAATTTTGTTTAATATAAAATACAAAAATACTTACCATTGCTTGACATGGTGAAACGGCTAATTTTTCTAGGTGATGCCATTATTAATTTTTTTTGCTAAAATAAACAGATTTATATATATATATTTTTTTTTTTTTTGGTTTGCGGACCATGGTAATTAGGTGAATCTTCTAAAGATACCCTTTAAAGCCGACGATAAAGGGCATGCCCGATTCGTGTTGAAAAAACACGCCTACGGACTAAACACCCCCAATATAAATCTGTTTTTATTTAGGTACTGACAACATATTTAAATTTAAATACAATGATGAAGCAATGGAATGACTAAAATATTTCCCTCATACGGTAAACCTACACCTTTATTTTGCAAATCTACAAATTCAAACCTTTCCTCTATTGCTATGGTTTCCCTATCAACTAAAACTATTCCTAGTCCGATTGAGTTTATAGGTTCCTCATAAAAGCTTCTGATATTTGAAAGTCTTTTCCCTATAATAGCTCCTCCCTCATTTGCCGTAAACCCTGTTACAATAATTGGGATATTTCCATTAATAAAAAAAAAATTATCAGGTTCCTTTTCTGATAAAACAAAATTATTAAAAAAGCACTTACTACCCACTATCCTAGGATTTTTCTGTACTTTTATTTCCATTCTGTCTTCACTAATTTTTCTAAATATTTGTTCTAGAATTTTACTAGGCTTTCGGACACATTTTTTTAAAGTTTGCAAATAGTTTTCAAACGCATACGAAGAGCCGGAAATCGGATCTCCGATTTGATCTACAGTCTCCTTTACGTGCAATAAACTGTGTACATTATAAGACACGCTATTTTCACCAAATACAATTGGAAAATTGTGAACAAAATGATCTAAAATGCGTTGACAAGTTTCCTTATTGTACTCTTGCAGCTTAGAACTGCATAGCATTCTATATGAGCAATGAAGTAACATAAACTCATAATAAAGTCGTCACTGACTTCGTTTTTGAAGGCAATGATTCCAGTGTACAGCAAAAATTGTTCTAAACTCCGTGGCCTTCCAGTTACACAATTCATCTAAAGATCTAGGCCTACGCGCAAACTCTCTGGGAATAAATTGTTTAAGGGACACTAGCTTTTCTGAAATGCGTTCTCTGGACTCTTTCGAACTTTTTACTACTAACTTATTATTGACAAACCTTAACAACATCTTACGCATCACTCCTAACTCTACCAAATGCATGCAATCTAAGGGAATCTGTGTCACCATTGAAATGTTAATTTCTTCTAATATTGACCTACAATTTAAATACTGACTGCTATGATGACAAGGATATCTTCTAAGCGCAAAATCTTCATTGGTAATTAAAACTCCTGAAGTAGTACTATAGGTCAAAATCCTGTCTACCTTTCTGGCTATCTGTGTACATTTGGCGCACCGTGACTAGATGTGTGTCCTGGGTGCCGCTAATAAATGCTCTTGCTGGAGCATCGCAAACTATGGCCCTAATAACAATATTTATAGGTCTGCCACAAATGGATAGACCGCCATTCTTTAATTCTTTAAATTCTAAACAAAATTTTGCTAAAAACTGCTCACAGCTATGGGGCTTACTTTTTCCCAAAAATATTCCAACTGGAAACACTGGAACATTTGGAAATTGTTGACTTAACTAATCGGGCCATAGCTGTGTCCTTGAACTTCTGAATAATGGAAGTCCATCAATATTTATATCAATATTTAGCTCTTCCATTATTTGAACATTCTGAAAATGGCGTTGAAGCTGCCAAGCTAGACCTATGTGAAGATAAGATCCTCCACCAACTAAGCTGAATGTCGCCTCTGTTTTGGCGTTTTGCTTTGAAAACGGACAAACATCTATATTTTCCTCTTCCAAAATACCTACTAAGTCGAGTGCACATTCACCGGGAGGCCTATGTTTTATAAACCACTGCCTTAATTTTTCATTTAATGACGATTTATTTGTTTGAATTTCCTCATAAACTAATTCTTCTCTTTCTATTTCAACTTCTTCTAATTTTTTTCTACCAATTTCTGTTCCACGTTTCTTTCACTGCTAACTTTTCAAGGTTCGATTCCCTCTTCACTTTCAGTTAATCGAAATGCCTTTTGCTCATCATTTTATTTATCCACCTGTTGTCGCTCGTACCCTCTTTAATTTGGGTGTTATTTTTCACTTTCTAATTTAACTCCACCACAGAAAAATTGCAAATGCTTCTTCCAGCAAACTAGATCTGCACAGAAAGTGGAAAAAAATCAACGAACAAAGCATACGCGCGGAGAACAAATGCATTTTTGTTTGTAATTTTTTGTCTTCATTCCACGCATAAGTAACAGTAAAGATCACGAATAACTTACCATTTTGGTGCGAATTGCATGTAGCATCAGTAAAAACTAACTGAGTCCGCACTGTAGTCTAACTCTTTTTCGCGGTTTTCTTCATAATTCCACGGCTTTACGGTTATTTGTCGACTTCGAAAACAAAGCGACGACGGCTTCGTTTCTGTTTTTTTCTGTTTCGACTGGTCGGCTGATCGCTTCCCGCCAGTAGTACCGTTGCAAACTAGTATATTGTATCCCGACAAAGGCCTCAGTCGCCCGTTCGCTTCCCGCGTAACTATTGCAAACTAGTTGCGCGCGTAATCGCGCGAACTATTTGAAAGTCAATTCACCCCTTTGGTTC
>NW_024542706.1:0-6625 GCF_018151105.1 Drosophila obscura | reverse complement strand
TTAATAATAAGGACACTTGCCATGCTTCAGAAAATGCTCTATAAAATGACTATTTTCTGGAATTTTGCGGTGATCTTAATTTTTATTAGTAGATTTATGTTTGCACTCCATAAATAAAAAGTAAAAAACCCAAGTATAATGGTGAAAAAAATAATAAAAAATTTTGTTCGGTACGTCATCGACTTTTGGCTGTGCGAAATAATAGGGACACCGAAACAAAACATGTTATATTTCGTAAAAACAGCATGTTTCCAAGAGGTGTTTGGTCTTAAACTAATAATTGTAATTAGTTTTAGTAATTTTAGATATAAAAACATCCATAAAACAAAGTTTAGATATTAGGGATGGGAAGGGACGTGCTTAAAAGTACCCAGATACCCATGGACATGAAAAAGTCCACAAAAATGGATTTTCGTACCGGAATATTTGTCGAAACATTGACGTTTTCCAAGGAAAGTAATGATAATGCAATAAAACATACTATTTAAGAGGAAACACTGGAAAAAAAATCAAAAATATTCCGAATTCTGGAGAAAAATGTGATGAGATTCGTGAGGCAAGACCCATTTAAAAATTCTTATAATTAAAAAAAAAATATTCTATGGAGGCAATCCCTTCTAAAATATGAATAATACTTGAAGCTAACAATCCAAAGTCCTAGAGACCCCAAAAAGTTCCGTGTCTGTTAAATAGGGATATATCAAAGATGGCGATGGTCGCTGCGGACCATGAACCATGTCACCCCCATACCATAATTTATGTTTAATAGTTTTAAGTTCTTCAAATGCGTGTTTATTGGTCTTCGCACATGCTGAGCTATCAATCAAAGTAGAAAACATGACATTTTCTCTTATTCGACCAGAGGATGCTGTGCTATTAGTTCTCAGGCCCATGGTTCATGGTCCGCAGCGACCATCGCCATCTTTGGTATATCCCTATTTAACAGACACGGAACTTTTTGGGGTCTCTAGGACTTTGGATTGTTAGCTTCAAGTATTATTCATATTTTAGAAGGGATTGCCTCCATAGAATATTTTTTTTTTAATTATAAGAATTTTTAAATGGGTCTTGCCTCACGAATCTCATCACATTTTTCTCCAGAATTCGGAATATTTTTGATTTTTTTTCCAGTGTTTCCTCTTAAATAGTATGTTTTATTGCATTATCATTACTTTCCTTGGAAAACGTCAATGTTTCGACAAATATTCCGGTACGAAAATCCATTTTTGTGGACTTTTTCATGTCCATGGGTATCTGGGTACTTTTAAGCACGTCCCTTCCCATCCCTAATATCTAAACTTTGTTTTATGGATGTTTTTATATCTAAAATTACTAAAACTAATTACAATTATTAGTTTAAGACCAAACACCTCTTGGAAACATGCTGTTTTTACGAAATATAACATGTTTTGTTTCGGTGTCCCTATTATTTCGCACAGCCAAAAGTCGATGACGTACCAAACAAAATTTTTTATTATTTTTTTCACCATTATACTTGGGTTTTTTACTTTTTATTTATGGAGTGCAAACATAAATCTACTAATAAAAATTAAGATCACCGCAAAATTCCAGAAAATAGTCATTTTATAGAGCATTTTCTGAAGCTTGGCCAAGTGTCCTTATTATTAATCACATGGCTGTATGTATCGGATTCAACATGCATGATTATTATAGACCTTTAGACCTTTTGGATCATACCACGGAGTTCGGTGCAAACCGACACTGGACGCTTCACATTGCGATTGTCGAAGGCCTCGAAGAGCAATACCAATTTGTAGCGTCCATTCATATTGGGTACATTCACATTGACCTTCAGCTCCTGGTCGAAGGACTCGTGTTTCAGCAAGGACTAAAATAGAGGAACGTTAAGAGACATTAGCGAAGACAGGGACTTGTGGATTGAATCGGGAATGGAGACTTTCTCACGCCGCGGGTATTGAGGCAAGTTTTCTTGACTTCGTCAGAGTTGATGATGTGCTGCGTCCAGAACTTATACCAGTACTGGTTCTTCTCGAACATGTTCTTGCAAAAGTTGTTGCTGCTGGCGGAGAACATCGTCTTCTGCCAAGTGCCCTGCTCGTAGTGATAGACTTGTGCGAACATCTGGGGGTGAATATGATTCAAATGGTCAATGTATAGATAGGAAAGGATAAAGGGACCGCTGAGCGCTCACCGTTACGGTATCGCTCGGTTTAACATCCTGCCAAACGATCACGGCATCTCCCGCCATTTGTACGGTGGACTCTGCCTTCAGTGTTATTTCAAATTTGGACATGTCAAAGAGGGCGTCGATGCCGGCAGGGTTACCCGGATAGTTCTCACAGGGCGCGAACAAACCATCCTTGTCCAGGATGAACTCGTACTTAGATGGCTCGTGAGAGGCAAACGAGACTCAGCTGGAGCACTACGCAGAAGGCCTTTGGCTTGTTCAACATTTTTCGCGATAGATAGACACTTTCCGCCATGGCCCTTTTATATACAGATTGGGTGTCTAAACTATACAATTATAATAACACATCCGATCGTATCAGTTCGGTGGAATACACCAAAGGGCGTTGCCAAAAACCATTTTTAAACGATGCCCTATAATTTATATCATGGCGCAATGGAGTCAGGAATCACGATTCGATCTATATCAGCACAGGTAGGTGTTAGCCGGATACGGATAGCATTGGGAAGGCTCACACGCCCGGCTAGCTCAGTCGGTAGAGCATGAGACTCTTAATCTCAGGGTCGTGGGTTCGAGCCCCACGTTGGGCGCATTTTTTATTCGATATTCGTTTGGTATCCGAATAAATGATATAGATTCAAATCATGTTCCTAGTATATGTAGGTACTATATATGTATATCCAATCAATAGGATAGCACTAAAATATTTTTTATTTCTCAGAAATTAGATGGTACAAATTAAACAAATTCAAAGAAAACGAAGCGATTAAGAATCGGTAGTTAATCTATTGAAATATGTTGAATGGCTGTTCAAAATTTCGTTACATTTTTTTACTGTTTGGAATCATATACGAGCATGTCTATTACATCCTAGGGATGATCTTTACTCGGAAAATTCAAAATCTTTTTATAAAAAAAACGTATGTGCCTATATGTATGAATCTGTGTATACTATATACATATATCTTATATTCCTTCCAGATATTTTTTAAAAGCAAATTACATGCCCGGCTAGCTCAGTCGGTAGAGCATGAGACTCTTAATCTCAGGGTCGTGGGTTCGAGCCCCACGTTGGGCGACATTTATTTTGTTTGTTTATTATTACCTATATTTTTGATTTAAAATGGAAATTAAAGAGATCATTCCAATTCATTGGCCTAATATTGGGCTAATCACACAGTCAATTTAAAATGAAAAGCCTGTTTGTTATTTATGCATATTTTATGAGTGCAAGGTTGTAGACTAGTTTTTGGTGCATATAGAATATGCATTTAAGTTTTCAACATAATACTAATTCATATGTTGGTAAATCGAACCTTTAGCAAAAACTTAATGTTTCGCTATTCAAGTAAAGTACCTTGAAGAACTTTGACGTTTCTTTGAATACTTACAAGTTTTCTGTCATACAAATTCAAGTTTACATATCTATTCTATTTATTCCCAATTGAGAATAAAATATTGATACATAAAATTATGTATATCATATGTACATAAGGTTCTTATCGTCTTGTTAGCCATTTGGTTTCCCTGTTCTCAGGTGCCCGGCTAGCTCAGTCGGTAGAGCATGAGACTCTTAATCTCAGGGTCGTGGGTTCGAGCCCCACGTTGGGCGCAACTTTTTTCTTCTTATATTTATTTTATTCTATTTTGAATGTTTTCCCTATTTTAGTCTGTGTGACCTTTGCCCTTAGGCTTAACCGTTACAGCTATTCGTATTTCATGGTATGTATCTCAATTTTGTGGGGGTTTTAAGACGTAAGAATAGACATAGACGCCCCCCGAGTACTCACATACAAACGTAAACGTCTATACATAGGTATAGACCAGAGCTAATGAGTTTTTATTTATGGCAGCATTCGCAGCTGACGCAATGTGTTGCCAGTTCTATGACAATATATCGTGTACAGTTTTTCCTTTTCCTCTCCCTCGCCCGTTCGAATTGTTTGCTCGTTTGAAAAATGTCTAAAAGCCACATTCAAGGTTAGGTCTCTCGACTGGAAATCGAAACGACAGTTCACAATGCACTCTGTGTGTCGTTGTTTTATGGTTAACAGGATGGGAACAGGATGGGAACAGGATGATGCCGTCAGGCTGTGGCTAACTAGTGCAAGGTCCTTCAGAGCGGAAAGAATAATAGGAGCCCACATATGAGTGCCTGGAAATGGCATTCTTTTAGTGCACATATTTGTATGTCCTGTACTGTAACAGTTACTGCAGGCACGTGCGAATAGCTTACGCTCTCTTTGCTGCTGTCTACACATATGTAATAACGAGGTAGAGAGAGAGAGAGAGAGAAAGAGCATCCCGCACCCAGCCTCTGCTGCACATCCAACTATTTTCTTTCCAATGCTTGTGTTTGTTTGCTCTCCCAGAGTGCAAATTTAGAGAGCAGCTTAAAGTACAGCCCTAACGAAGCTACAAGCATAAATTAAAGAGGTTTTTTTCACGTCTCGTTTAGCCAGTACTTAAGCTATCACTCATTCCCTTGCGCATCTCATCTGGGCACCTAAGCTAAGTTTCAATTACAGTTAAGTGAATGGTGAAGTTCTCTCACAAAACTGTTGATGAATGCAGAGCCTCTCTTTGTCCTCCTCCCACATACACAGACAGGGTAATCTGAGAAGAGAAAAGAAGGAACAATTGAGAAAGAGAAGCCTCAAGCATGATGATAGCTGTATTAATTACTCTGCATTATTCCTTAAATTAGATTGCTGTGTAAACACGACTATTGCTCTTTCCACTGCTGCCACTGCATGATGACTGCCGTCTCTCTCTGTCTGTCTGTCTGCCCGTCGCTTAGGTTTGTCTGTCACATGTGACATGCTGTGCTGTGCTGTGCTGTGCAGGCGAAATCTGTAGAGATTCGAACTTTGGATATGTACACTTGCCAGAATAACTATGCGTACAAACCTTTTTTACAACTTTGTCGTAAAAAAAACATGTGTCAAAGCAAATATAGAATTTTAAATTTTTTATGAATAACAGTGTGTTTATTAGGCTTTATTTTGATTATACTCCCTAGCTTCTAGCTTATCAACTTTTCTTAATATAAAACAAAATGTACAATATAGTCAGAATTTCGGTCAGAAAAAGTATGCGTACAAATGAATGGACACGCAAAAAACACGAATATTGTGCTTTTGAATGACTGCCCTGAAATTGATAACGGTAAAACAAAGTTCGTTTACTTTCTTCTGATCATTTTTTGTACATAAATAGTGTGGCCACAGGTTAAATTAATTATGGGGAAAAAAACCAAAGAAATTGATCCTGATATGAGGCAACTCATAATAAAACTTCGCAATGAAGGGAAAACTCTTCACGAAAATTGGAGGCATAATTGGTAGAGCACACTCCTCTGTTCAAAGAGTCCTTGAAAACTTTCAATTCAACACGGTTCTGTGAGTTCAACCCCGATCTGGTAGGCCACCGAAGCTTACTGAGCGTGAGAAGAGGAGCATTTTAAAATCCGTTAAAATAAAACCAAGCACAACAGCCTCTCAAATCGCCAAGGATATTAAGGACAAGTTCAACAAGAACCTTCATAATGATACCATTTGCAAAATTCTAATGAAGGAAGGCTTGAATAGCCGTACTGCCCGAAAAAAACCACTCATATCAGCAGTTAATAAAATCAAACGCATGGAGTTTGCCAGAAAATTCCAAAATATGCCCTAATGATTTGGAAAAAAGTTCTTTTTAGCGACGAAAGCAAGTTTTGCATATTTGGGATTAAAGGCATAAGCTTGTGTGGCGAAAAAAAGGTACAGCCCTGGATATTCAAAACCTTGCCCAACCGTAAAACATGGTGGTGGTGGCGTTATGGTTTGGGGATGTATGGCGGCTAGTGGAGTTGGAAGTCTTGTCTTCATTGAGTCAACAATGGATCACAAGATGTATATGAATATATTAAAACAAAATTTGCACCAAAGCGCCACAAAATTGGGACTGGATAACGATTTTTGGTTTCAACAAGACAACGACCCGAAGCATACAGCCCACAATACAAAGCTTTGGTTGCTATATAACGTAAAGAACCAACTGAAATCGCCGCCGCAATCCCCAGATCTAATCCCATTGAGCATCTGTGGGACCTCCTGGAGCGCAGGATCCAACGGCACACTATAACGTCGAAGGATATGTCAAAAGATCATTATTGAAGAATGGAGCCAAATAACGGTCGAGGATACCAAAAAATTGGTCGAATCAATGCCAAATCGATTGGCGGAAGTAATAAAACGTAAAGGGTATCCAACTTCATACTAAAATTCTTATTATTTTGTGAAAAAAAGGAATATTCATTGGTTTTTTTTGTTTGTACGCATACTTTTTCTGACCGAAATTCTGACTATATTGTACATTTTGTTTTATATTAAGAAAAGTTGATAAGCTAGAAGCTAGGGAGTGTAATCAAAATAAAGCCTAATAAACACACTGTTATTCATAAAAAATTTA
>NW_024542705.1:0-6027 GCF_018151105.1 Drosophila obscura | reverse complement strand
AATAAGACTAATGGTTGTCGCATTAGTTATGAAATGAAACTGATATGATTAAATCTTTCAGTTTTAATTGTTTTTGGGTGCTGAACTTTTTTTTGAAGTACGAATCCTATCTGATGAGCCAGTGCCCAGAAAATCCCAGAGAGAGAGAGGATAGTAACAGTAGAGCGAGGGACGGATATCCATACACGTCCAGGAGCTTTATTCAACCGCCCCGAAGATACCCTAGCAGGTCTTGCAATCTGGATCAGGATCAGATCTGCTTGCTAGCTCTGTGCATAATAATTATAATTAGTTTGCTGTCTCTTAATTTTCAACTGGCTGTTAATTAACACACAATATATGCAATCATTGGCAATTACTTCATCTACTTACCAGCTTTTCAGGAGCTTTTGGGTTCGGCAGCTGGAATGAGGCATCGAAACGGCTTTCAGAACGGTTCTTTGGCTTGCCACTCCCAAATTTCTGTTAAGAAATCAAAATATAGATCTGATGTGCTGCAGAGTTTTCGGTTCCTACTTGAGATGCCCCCAATGCCCCCAACGACTGCACAGTCATTCCCACTCTGCTCAGACTCAGCTTTAAAAATATCAAAAATGTTTACATTCCAATATCACACAATAATAAGTATACATACTATATATGTACACATATATGCAATATGTACATATATATGCAAATAAAATGTACATATAAGGTCTTGCTGATAACTCCGCTTTAAGTAAATTAATAAGTCAATACAACTGAAGCTAAGCTTCAGTCATAAACTGTCGCGAAACTGATAGCGCAAATTCACACTCGTCTGATCCCGATCTTGGGTCAAATCAAATAAGCTCAAAATACAAATAATACAAAATACAAATTAATTTCGTATTTATTCACTAAAATGGAACAAAATTTACTGCTCAATTTGTCTACTTTGCTCTTATAGAGGAGGCAAGTAGAGTACCCCTGGCGGACACAATAATAAACAGGCTGCATAACTGGACGTATTGGTGAAAAATGGGCTTGAGCGGCAAAGGGAACTGCAACCAGCACAAAGTTTGGGAACGACCCTTACTCTGCGAGTATTTGCATCGTTCCGATAAACACTTTTTTATTGATATTTAAGCGCATGGCTTACAAACTGGTATGTGCACGAGTCTTTATGTTCGTTTTGTTTCGCTACAATTTTCTCTTTTTCAAATTATATTAACTAAAGAATACCTTTAATATTTCGTTCCATAATAACGATCGCCACATACTGGTATACGATATATACTGGGAAATCTTACTCAATAGCAACCGTGCCTGGAAGCAACCCTGGCCAAAACATCAGTAACGATAACATCACTAAATTTGATAACACTGGCTGAAAAAAAAAAACAAACAAATTTAATTAATATTTATAAAGAAATAAACAAGGTTTCAAAAGAGCTGAAGAATTAAAATGTTGATAGTTAAAATGTGAGCAAATAAAGTGTAACTGATTTATGTTCTGTTCATGTCTTAGTAAGGCAAATTCACAAATTCAAATCATGTCTGTCATCGTTGCCTCCCCAGCACCCCCACCAGCCGTGTATCGTGCAGGTGCAACACATAATTGTGACCACAGGATCGGTACAGATTACATTATAAGTCTATCCCAGTCGACTCATGGTACGTCATCGAACGATGACTGGGAAACTTCTCGAACCGGATGTAGCTTCTTGCACCTTGTTGTACAGCCGCAATTTTTTTGTATTTGTATTTGATATTTGTGTTTCATAAGGTTCAACTATGAGCAGTTAATCTAAAAAAAAAAAATTATAACATAATATGAAAAGGACAAGAACACTGATTTTCAGACTATGGTTATTATCCTGATCGAGTAGACTAATTTATTGGCAAAATAGCCGCTATGGTTCGACTCACAGCAAGTCGTGGTCAGGAAACAACGCATAGCCTATTAAGTTAAGATAATTAATTAATTAATTTAAGTTATATGTCAACAACGATTTTACCTGATAGAAAGACTAGTGTCGAAGGAAAACAGATGGAAGAAAAGTATTGTAGTCACGGCAAAGCTACGGAAAGATTCATGGTCAGAGTAATTAGAAAGACAGAGTTGAAGATGAAGCGGAAAGTAATGCCTAGTCGGGCGGGAAGGGACAGAAATGCTAATAAGGCTACTGAGGGCACTGGAATCAACCTCACCAGCAAGAGAAGCTTGTGAAGAAAAGGCACTCCATGGGAAATCCTACGCTTTCAAGAGAGCGGATATCGAGGAGCCGGACCCTACTCTATAAGAAGGAAGATGTCTAGAGGGGTCCCAATTAAGGCCACGAAGTGCAAAAAAGGATAAACTGTTTTTTGAACAGACTCAATCATATCCTTATATTTTTGATAATGCGGAGACCAAACGCAAAAGCAACCCCATTCAAGGATAGGTCGGACAAGGGACACATATAGGAGTTTAGTGGTATAGGGGTCGGTGAACTCCTTAGACCATCTTTTGATAACCTGAGGGACGTCTTGGCTTCCTTCGAAATAGCGGATATGTGTGAGTTATACAACACAGATTAGGTACAAAGATTATTCCAAGTCAGTAATTTTGTAAAGGCGGTTTTAAGGAACAGTTATGGATATTATAGTCTAAAGGTTAAGGCTCGCTGCGATGGAATGTCATGACGTTACATTTGGAGTTGTTAAGGGGAAGAATGCTTTATTAAGCACCAGTTGTTGAGGGCGTCAGATCAGATTGGAGACATAACGGGGACATGGGGTCGCTATACGACAAACATAACTTCACATAGTCCCGCATACATAAGTACTCGGGAATGAGTTAAGAACTTGGGGAAGATTCATTGATGAATAAATTAAACAAGAGAGGGCCAAGATGGCTACCTTGAGGCTACTCCGACGATACAGAGACAGGCCTAGAAAGAGAGCCATTAAAACAGACACGCTGAGATCGATTACCAAGATATGAATTAAACCAGAAAAGAAATTTTAGGCGGAAAATACCAGGAGAGATAATTTATGAATAAGCAGATTATGATTCACTGAATCAAAACTGCTTTACTTAAAGTCATACAACGTAGCGATCCGTAACTACGCTTTGCGAAACCCTCATGCACGAAAGTGGAGAATTCCAGGAGGTTAGACGAAATAGACCTGACGTTTTACAAATCCATGCTGCGATTCAGAGAATACTGAACAACAAAAGTGTCGGAGCCGGAAAGCATTATTTCTCCGAAGAGTTCGGAATGGCGGATAAATTGGAGATCCCATGGAAATCGAAACATCCCATTTAGAGCCCTTTTTATGGATGGGGGCAATATAAGACTCTTTCCAGACAGTGGGAAAATTGCCGAGCTTGAGAGATAGGTTAAACAGTTTAAGGAGGGGCACGCAGAGAGAATCTGCACAAAGTTTAAGGACAGCACCAGGAATCATATCGGGACCGGTAGAAAAAGAAAATTTACATGACTTTAAGTTAATTAAGAGGTCATTATAGTCGATGAATGGGGGATAGATACAGTTAGAACTATTCATGTGGTGAAGGATAAGATTGAATTGGACGAAGTATGTCAGAAGAAGTCAGAATAGAGGGACGGTTATTAGAGGGAGCTGAGTAGCAGAGTTGGAAAAATGAAGCGAAAAGATTAGCAACATCACAATCATTATCAGCCTGGCTGCCGTTAAAAGAAAAAGATGATGGAAATTGGGAAGAGTTACGTTTCGAGTTGACAAACCTAAAAAATTGCTTGGGATTACGCTTAAAGCTGAGCTCACATTTGGAGAGGTAGTCATTATAACATGTTTTATTACATAAAAGAAATTTGCTCTTAGCGATTGAATACTTAGTGAAGTCAGATTGCGAACCAGTTCTTTTGAACCTTTTATACAAGCGAGATTTAATATTCTGAAGGTTTGTCAAACGCGGGGTGAACCAAATAGGGCCACTAACATGAGGCGAAGGTGAAATTAAAGGTACATAGGTACTAAAGACATTAAACAAGGAACGATAAAATGCATTTGTAGCCGGCTCAATTTCATGAAAGACTTCGAGAAACGACCAATCAATCTGAGATAGTGCAAGATTCAGGCACTTAATCGCTTTCCTGAAGCAAAAAATAGATGGCGGCTTAACGGGAGTTTTGGACGGGGTCCGAGGAGGTAACTGGAAGGAAATTTCAAGTGTGGGATGATAAGGATCTTCTGGGGAAAGATAGAGGGGACCTTTTGCAGACCATGGTATTCGATATGTCGGAAGAAAACACGAGATCCAGAAGTCTACCCAAGTTATTGGAATAGCAGACCTTGACCCTGACCAGCGATGTATCTGACAATGAATCAACAAAATCATGCTGACAGATGGGAACATCAGGTTAGATTCAACAGAAGGAGACCATGATATATTAGGCAGATTAAAGTCTCCAAGGACTTATAAGACGATCAGAGTCGTTAAGCTGGGACGAAAGAGACGAAAGATGGGAAACGTGATGCATATAAGTGGAGATTCCTGAGGACGGCGGAATATAAGAGCAGGAGATAAAAAGCTTAGTAGAGGGCCAGCAAAGTTAACAGCAACAATAACTCCAATGTTATCAAGCCTCCCCACATGGAATGATTCGGGAAGCTATGGTCGAACGCCGAACAGCAATCAGGACTCCGCTGCTACGAGATGGACGATCATACCATATATGTTAAATTTGTCAATGAGAATCTCGGAGCTACAATAGACAGTGTTGAGCCAGGTTTTGAAAAAGCGATTACATCAGTCTCAAAAGATGCACTGTCAGTATACAGCTATTATGTTACCAGCTCATGAACATTCTGAGACGTTATCTTAAGGGAAGAGGCGAAATTAGTTCTCCTAGCCTGGAACTTGCTGGAGATGGAGTTGACGGACGTAGTTAAAAGCAGCTAGATGGAGTTGGAAGGACACCTACTCGTCGTTCCGGGCTAGAGGGACTATTGGTAAACACATGACAGATAGTATGTTCCGGCCAGAAAGAGGGGTCGATACACTACTGACATGTTTGTCAGGAACTAGTACTCCAAGGAAGATACGTTGTGTTTAACTTTAAAGTTAAATTTAGTGACAACAATTACCTGGAGGAATCATCAATGTCAAGCTTAGAAAAGATAAAGTCCCTGACCAGGATATCCGTAGCCGATGCCATCAGTCGAGAAACGAAAATAGATTTTAGTGGGGCGACAGCAGTTAGGATAGAAGGAGGGATGGTAGAAATGCATTGTGTAGAACCGGCGGACCAGATTCAACCCGAAGGGCAGAATCGGCAGATGACGGGCCATATTCTGGGTTGATGGTGGATGCCGAGGCAGACGGAGCCTCCACATCCATGCTGACGGCAGCGTCAGCGGGTTCCAGTGAGGGCCTGAGTTCTCAGCGCCAGGGTCATCATTAACTTCCTGCTGGACATTGCAGTCAGATATAGGAACTGAAGGAGCGGCAGTTGAGGAGGCGGCTGTTGAGAGAGGCGGCTGTTGAGGAAGGCAGAGCGGAAGCCACAGTCGGTGCTCATTACATCTAGATTCAGCTCCAAAGTCTATTAAAGACGGAGAACGAATTGGAGGTGGAGGAGATCCAGGAACTGCAAGGAAAACACCATTATTACCAGTGGGCATACTATCGTTACCTTTCTTTCTCTTGTACGCTCTATACAGATGTTGAACATTTCTCCGAAATGAGACTCCATAGAAAACAACTTATCTGTAACAGTCGGAATCCAGAGTTGACGGCCGCGAATTCGTTATGAGTTTGTCTCATGAAAACTCGCATGTCGCTTTCAATCTGCCTGCAGTCCCAGCAAGTCCAGTTGAGGCCACAGCGAGATTAACTAAATCGACCACGCGTCCACCAATTTGGCCGAGGTCAGCGCATACCGTGTGAGCCTATGTTGTCACACAGCCAGAGCAGAAGCTGGAGGCTTTGCGTGCCGAGCGGGACTTTTGGCACAGCAGGTACTCATTATAAGAGTGTTGACCGAAAGAAAAAGAAAAATAGTTGGTGAAAGGTAGCAATCAAGTCGGTGTTTAAGG
>NW_024542704.1:0-6676 GCF_018151105.1 Drosophila obscura | reverse complement strand
TTTTTTTTAAAGATTTTTTCAGAGGAGTGCTTGTTTTTTTCATAATACTTAATATCTTATGTCTGGTTGTAAAGAACTTTGCTATGTTGAAAGTAATTAAAATAGCTAAAAGTATAGCCCAAACACTTTGTGATTACAGCTTACCGTCTGGGAAATATAAAGCATTGAAATGCAAAAATTATGATTTTTGTGTGGATTTCTTACGAAATTTTGACTTTAAAAACTCAGGAAAAGTCGAAAAAAAATTATATCCGTGTCCCTCATTTTTTTGTGTATAGGTGCGTTAATTTGCGTCGTTTAAGGTATCGCTCATTAAAATCTATGGAGAGACTTTGGAGCTTAAATTCGTTAACCAAACCTAAAATACGGAAAAATGAACAAAAAATACCTTTTTGAAGGCGGCGGGCCCAACTGCCAATTGGGAACAAAGGAGCGCGATCAGATACTAAATGTATAACCCTTGTTTGTTTGCTTTGTTCCCAATTGGGAACCGAGTTTTTAAAGTCAAAATTTCGTAAGAAATACCGCACAAAAATCATAATTTTTGCATTTCAATGCTTTATATTTCCCAGACGGTAAGCTGTAATCACAAAGTGTTTGGGCTTAACTTTTTAGCTGTTTTAATTATCTTTTCAACATAGCAAAGTTCTTTACAACCAGACGTAAGATACTAGAGTTATGTGAAAAAACAAGCGCTACCTCTGAAAAAAGCTTAAAAAAAAATACCAGTTTTCAAAAATTCTTTAAAAAAAAGTTCTGCCATAGAAAAAAAAAATATCATCAAACCATTTCTAAGCCCAATTTAGAAAAAGTTCGTTTTGTTCCTTGAGGAAAAATCGAGTTGACTAGTGTTATCAGCCAAGCGAGTAAAGCAAAGAAATTGCACAAAGTGAGAACAGTGGAAGCAGCCAAAGCTAGAGAGCATTCACATAACGATGTTGGGTACTTCCCAGCTCCATGGGTGACCCAACAAAGAAATCTCTTGACAAACTTTTTGTGGTCGAAACCCAAGAAATATGCTCAAAGGATATGTGGTGAGTGGCTCGAGGGGGCGAGAGTATATATATATATGTGTGTGTGTGTGTGGGTGTGTGGGTGTGTGTGTGTGGAATAGAGGCATCAATCGTGCATGATCTGTCACTGGGCCAATCATGGTAATTGGCACTTGGCCAGTGAGTAGAATGAAAACCTTGAAGAGCATTCGAAATTCGTAGCGTGCCTGGAGCAACCACTGGAGGAACTTGCCTCCCTTCCTGATTTCGATATCTTTTTCAAATTACGGTTTTGTTTTTTTTTTACTTTCAAGGTTGCCCCTTTTAGTTCCCACCTCGTTGGCTTTGGCGTTGGCTTTGGCTGTGTGCCCGTCCTGAAATCATAAAATTAAATATTCACATTGTGGGCATGGGGAATTGGTGGTATCGGGTATGGGATTGGAATCGGGCATGGTGCCTGCTGCTGCTCCTGCCTTGGGTTGTGTTCTGCAATCGACTTAATATCCTTTGGGGAAACAATCAGGACACAGGACAGACGAAGGGAAAAACAACAAAAGGCAGCTAATAAAATGGGGAAGAAGGCGGAAGAATCCGCAAAAAAAGAAAACGCGAAATAATCGTACACACACACACATACACACACACACTTACCGGAGACAGGAGACAGGAGACCCCAGTCGGACTTTATACCTTCCAAGAAGCACTTCTAGAGCGGTTCTTTTTCCTGCAAGCACCAGTGATTTATACATGACGTTTTGGTTTCCAAATTACACAGGGTGAAACACGCCAGCACCGGTACATTTGGAAGTAGGTAGGAACCGTTCCTTTAGAACGCATTGGGAACTGGTGGTTGTTGTAATTTCAACTTCGTGAAACGCTCGGGTTTCGCTTCCAGTTGTACTTTCCGAAAGAAGCATTACAGAACACATATTTGGCATGCATCGAGAATCGTTCCATAGGAACCTATTAAGAACCGTTCTGGAACTGTTCCAATGCAATCATTCCTTATCACATCCCTGGAATGTATCAAGAACCGTTCCTTGAGAAGGATGCAGCATGCATGAAAGAGCGTTCTAAAAGAACGCGAGATTAACCCATAAATATAAAACTATAAATTTTTTCGAATTTGATTTATTTAATATTTTCTTTACTAAAATATAATACAAAATAATAAAAATAAGAAAAAGTAAAAAACAACGAAAAAAATATAAGAAAAAAATAAAACTGAAAAAGATAAAAAAGAAATGAAAAAATAAAAATAAAAGAAAATTAATTATAATAATAATAAAATAAAAAAAATAAATAATTGCCGTCGTTGTCTATGATGAAATCCTTGTCGTGGTTGTAGTTGTTGTTTTTCTCGGGATGTTGTTGCCGTCGTTCCTGTCGGTGTCTGCATGTTTCCTTGAGGCAGGAGACCGAGTAAATGCGATCCTTCCTTTGGAGAATGCTGTCCTTATCAAAAAGAAATTTGTTATTGTTTTATTAATTTTGGCAAAAGTTTATTAATTTCAAATACAATTTTTTAATGTTTATGTCCACCCTAATCAGTTCATTAAAAATCCAAACAAAGTCCACCCTAAATAAATTTCACTGCATGAACATCGTGAACATTGAAACATCTCTCTACTTGTATCAACATATATTTACACCACTATTAATACTTACAGTGCGTTTAGTTCTCCTTAGTTGAGAACTATGCATATCGCATTCCATCGTTGAGGTTATGTTCATGTACATGTACATGTTCAAAGAGAAATATGTATATTATGCATTATTTATTGTTTATTTTAATATTTTTAAGGTGCAGGTCGAACTGCCACAACAATCTGCCAATACTTACGTGGTAAAATAAACAGTTTTAGGCACTTAAGTTTCACTTTTTCACAATTTTTGGCAGAGAGCACAGATAAACACACAATTTTCACCGGCTTCAAGACGCAAGTGATGAAATAAAAGAAGACGAGAAAAAACCGCGCGCGTTCTTGCATGTTCCCTTTTGTTATTTTTTTGTTGTCCTACCGCTTTACCGAGGGTACGAATTTGTCTTCAAAAACATTCTTCCCTTAATAGAAGCGAGAAGTCACGCATCGAAAACGTCTACCTACGAACGTTTTCGATGCGTGAACTTCTCGCTTCTATTAGAAGGCATAGAGAATGCATGAACTTCTCGCTTCTATTAGAAGGCATAAAGAATGTTTTCGATGACAAATTCGTACGCTCGGTAAGAGGGAAGAGACGAAGTTAATCCGAACCATTGCCGTTCGTTTTTCACAAGCGGCTTTGCATTTCTATGCATTCTTAATAGAAGCAAGAAATTCATGTATAAAAATCGTCTGTCCGCGAACGTTTTCGATGCGTGAATTTCTCGCTTCTATTAGAATGCATGGAGAATGCATAGGCCGTTGTGAAAGAACATCGGGAATCGGTTTGGGTTTCATTCTATTTTTCTGTGCAAAAATATGCATGACAGAACCATTCTTTGTGGAATCGGTTCTACTAAGCCTGCCAGGAAGAGTGAGAACCAGTACTATGTTGCAACCACTTCTACAAGGTCCGACTGGGACAGGAAAGGGGCTACCGTTCGCTCAGTGATTTGGTGGGGGGAGGAGTAGAAAGGGTAGGGTTGATTAGCCTACAGTTGGCGGCTGATTTGCAATGCTTTGTTGCACGCCCCTTGGAAACCATGGCCGCTCATTGCCTTCTGGCTGCTTCTGCTGCCTTCTTCGAGTGTCTTTCAATACGTTCAGCACCCTCAAACATCAAATGGTTCCTTAATGGGTTCTGTTTCTTATTTAGGTTGTGCCCTTACCCTAATTTCCGCTGCTACCCTCAGCTTACGGCTTCATCTGCCTCTGTTCTGGCAGGTTTCATCTGAAACTTTCATTTCTATCATCACATTTTTCAGCCTCACACTCCCCTTTTCAGTGTGTCTCTTTGTTGCTGATATTTATTCTGCTTCTTCAGCTCCTCCATCTCTTTTTTGCTCCTTCCTTTCCCATCATTTCTTTCAATTTGCTTCGAATGCTCTTCCTTTTTCTCCTACTCTGCGCTTCATTTCTTTCAATTTGCTTCGAATGCTCCTCGGTCTTTCTCTACTCTTCTCAGTCATTCCTTTCCATTTGCTATTTCTTTTCCTCCTACTCCTACTCCTACTCCTGACTCTTCCTCTTCTCATCTATTTTCATTTGCCTATTCTGCTTCTACTTATTCTTTTACATTTCCTTTTTATTGCATTTCATTTTTTGCTTTTTTCTCTGGCATTTTTCGCTGATCCCTAAGCTTGTATTTTGCGTTATTTTTTTTCTTGTTAGCTGATCTCTTGGCTGACCTTCTTCTAGTGCCTATCCTTATTATTATTATTTTAGTTGCTTTTTAATTTTTTGTTCGATTTTTCTACGTTTTCTTGGGATTCTTTCATTTTTTTAATGTAATTTTTAATCTGACGAGTTTTTACCTTCAAGATCATTTTCCTAAACATTTTCTGGTTTAGCTTATCCGTAATTTTTCTGATATTCAGTTGATCTTTAATCTTACTTATTGCTTTGCTCCTTCCTCGTCTGCTTCTGCTTCTACTTCTCTTTTCCTGCTCCATACTTCTCCTGCCCTCCCATTTCCATCCTTCTGTTTCTGCTACTTCATTTGATGCGTGCAATTATGGCGTCTTTTTCATTCTTTCCTTCCAAATGGCCAATCCATGGGCTACGACACGACACGACAGCATCCATGCCCCACATCTTGCCTGAACCAGCTCCAGCTGCTTCTCTTGCTTTTATTTCAATGGCACTTTCATTGCTGAAGCGCCCCGCTAAGTATACTATAGAAATTTCGATAGCTTTTCTTATGCTCTTCTTTGCCATTTCCACTTTCATGCTTTTGCTCAACTTCTTTTGTTTTAGTTGGAGCTGGCAGCGGTGCTGGCACGGCATGTGTATTGAGATGAATGATGGTAAATTATGAAAAGAAATGAGAATGCGAACATTTACTGCTCCGTTTATTGTTGTGCATTTGCTTGGAAATTGTAGTGGAGAGCCACATCTGTGTGTGTGTGGGTGTGGGTGAAAACCAATAATAAATTCCCACTTCAATCTTTGGACCTACTTTTTTATGGGAAGCTGTAGTAAAGTTGGTTTTCGTTTTGCTTTCCAAATATTCAAGGCAAAAAAGCAACAAACTTTAGCACAACAAAAGTGCAAAGTGAAAGTAAATATGGAACATAAACAGAAGCCAAAAGGTGTAAATAAGGCAGCAAAAGCGATGAGAATTAAGGTAAATATATTTTCCGCAAACTGAAAATAAACTGAACTTAAAAAAGCAGAAAGAAAAACCAATGATCAGCTAGGGCTGTTACCCATTAAAGCGCATCATTGTTATATTTTTCTAAATGAAGGAAACTTAAATAAATAAATAAATAAATTATAAACTAAATATCGGATATATAAAAAATGAGTGAGGCTCTATCCCAGAGCCCAGACTGAATCCAAAATAACTTAAAGTCTTTATGGGAAATATCTTTACAAATTTCGTTGTACCCACTTCAAATTTTCGTTTGTCAACTCCACTTTCTTCATTGACTTGGCTTTCTTTTGCTAAGTTGCGGCCTTCTTTTCTGGCGGTGTCCTTGTTCTCGTTTTTTAATTGCCACTTACGCGTTCTGGCTTAGACCAAAGCCCCATCAAAAGCTCTTACCCCCACCCTCCTTCCGGCTGCCACTTCTGTCCTGCCTTTGCCTAATTTATATATACATATATATATATATATATATATATATATATTTTTTTTTTTTTTTTTTGTTTGGCAATGCCTTTTTTATCCCTTTGTCATTTTTGGAGCGTGGCATGGCGGAGAGGCTGCGACATAAATTAAAGTCAACTAATTGCGTATACGCCGCGTGTGCCCTGCGCTTTATTCCAAGTCCATGCTGATCCTGAATTACTGCTTACCGCTCTCCGCTCTCCCTCCATCTCTGCCGTCTGTCTGTGTACTTTGTGCTCCTCACTCCATTTCCCGATTTCGTTTTATTATGCCGAAATTCTCGCGAATCCTTCTGAGGATTTGTGCGACCATGATTTGGTAGTGTGCAGTGTCATTAAAATTTAATTAAATGCCCCGAGCATTCACATAAGGAAAGCACACAGGACACAGGACACAAGACACAGGACACAAGACACAGTATACAGTATATGTACAGTACACAGGAAAGGACACTGATGACGCCACATCAGCATCATCATCATCATCATCATCCTCAGAGGGGCAACAACATCAAATGAAATTTGTTTCGTCTTCGAGCATGTAATAATTTATAACAGGATGAACTTGTCACCTCCTGCTACTCCCCACCACTCCACGCAAGGCACACGCATGGAAATTAACTGTTATTTTGCGAACTGGCAAGAGAGGGAGAGAGCGAGAGGGACTAGACCCAAAGTGTAGCCAGTAAAATTAGTCTGCAGTTTTTTTTTTAGGGAAAACTCCAAGCTTCAAGGTTCTAGCGCTCCCATTTTGTTGGGGGAATAAAAATGACAATATCTCACAATTTGCATCGCGTCTTTTTGTCGTACTTCCCTGGGGGAATTTAAATTCAAAATAGAAAGCCACCACAAACAAAAAAAATATTAAAAAATTTTAACTTACGTGTTACCTGAATCTTTAACCTAATTTACATGCACATGAGAGGCCTA
>NW_024542703.1:0-6755 GCF_018151105.1 Drosophila obscura | reverse complement strand
TATATAAATTATAAGCTCACATATATATTGACTGAGTACGGGTATAAGTAGAGTCGCGTCCCCAGAAGCGACTCACACGTTCCTTCTCGTTTTATAGGCTGTTTACATTGGGGCTGCGTCATGCTTCTTTGCGTCTTCCCGGAGACGCAGTTTTTTTTACATAGGTTAAGCATAGGGCCCTAGTGGTCGCAAAAAGTTGCGTCAGTTTCTGATTCATGTGCGTCTATTCGATATATTCGATTGCTTTTGCTCATTTTTGGATTTTCTGCCTATCAGCGCAACTATCACCACTAATAACACAACAAAATTGTAGATCAAAAATCAAATTTTGGCGCTAAAAACGTATGATTGTGCAAAAAGGTGAAATATACATAAAGTCATTAAATAAAATACTTGAAACTGATTGTATTATTATCATATGAAATTTTTTTTCGGTGGTTTTCATATTTGAAGAACTCCCATAAACTCTACAATGAAATGTCTGAAAATAATATTTAAATATGAGAATCAATTATTTTTCGTCCATTTCCTGACGTCTTGCTTAATTCTGTTGATTTTCAAAAATTTGTGTATCTTTCCTTGTCATCAAACACCCAAATCCAAATTCAAGACGCACGTCTTCCAATGTAAACGCCTTTTCTGCTTCATTGCGTCTATGCCGATATCGATAGCAGACGCGACCAGTGTAAAAAGGCTATTATATTCATTTTTGGAGTTTTGTTTTTTCAACAAAATTTTTTCTGTTATTTCTAGGAGGGCCCTAGGCAACCGCTAATCCGGCCTGACCTATTTCCGTTCAAGACTTCATATTTTTCTTGGTGTGTTCTGTCGCTCCGACTCGACGCGGGTTGAGGCATTGACGAAGCCAGCAAAGGTTAGCCTAAAAGAGAATGGAAGAAATACCCCGCGCGACCGACACAACAACAGCTTTTCAAAACAAAACGAAAAAATATTTTATGAACGCTGTTCGGCTAACCCCCCCCCCAAAGGAAAAAAAAGAAGTGTAGATCATCTTCTTCTAAAATCTCTCTTTATAACCGTTTGTTTGCTTGTAAACGGGTCTTCGGCGTTAGTCAGCCGCTGTGGGGGAGGCTCATCAGAAAAAGCAGAACACACTTCAAATTCGATCATCACCGTAGTAAAACGTTTGGCTGTCTGGCACAGTGACCTGCCTGCCAGTTCCAATACAACCCTAACATGAACCCCATATCAACTTCAACAGTCTCCCTGTCCCCTCAATCGACCCATCATTAACTCTCGTCATTAATTGCTCTTTCGCTTGTCTCGGATAATACATATACATTAACTTAAGTAAAATAAATTGTGAATATATTAACTGAACAATCATCGCCTTTTTAATAATATCGCAATACAACGCTACTGAAGAAGCTCAGTAGCTCAACATTTGGTGACCCCGACGTGATATAAACATAAACTCTTTAAATTGTATCACAAAAAACATTTTCGTTGGATAAATTCGCTTTGAACCACGGTGTTTCGGTTCATCGTTTGTGCACAAGCAACAGAAACGGTTCTCGCGTCATCTGCTTTGCGGTCTGCTTGCTTGCTGTTGTTTCGTTTCGGTTTCGTGCTCTCAGTGTGCATGCCTTTGTTGTTGTCGGATGCACAAGTGCAGTGCGTTTCAAACTGTTAGCTCTCGCTGCTGCTCTGTAAAACTGCAAGACTGTGTGGTTTTAAACGCTGCGATCGATTATACAGTCCGTGTAAAACTGTTCGAGGTTATTCACCGGCTGTTAACCTCTACACTCTCTCAGTGACTCTAAGCCCAGCTTTTCTATCGAACATACACGATGGCTTCTAATAGCACCCTTCGATCTTGCCCCCTCACCATTGTTTGTCGATTCGGAAGCTGCATTCTACAAGCGCAAGGTGCAATCCATGCTAGGGGCGGCACGAAGATCGAAACGGCCGTCGGCAAGGAGAGGATTGGCGAGCTCAGTGAGGAGGAGCTGAACGTGAGGCTGAAGCTGCTAGCGGATCTTGTAGCTTCATTCAACGAGCACCATAACGCCCTGGAGAAGATTGATCTCGATGAGATCGGTAGTCCCTCTGAGGGATGAGTTTGACGAGTGCGTGGTCATGCTGGAGATTCGCATGAAGCGAGAGTTAAACAAGCGGTAGCCCAGATGCTACCATGTTCAACAATGCGGGCGGACCATGTAGGAGAAGCCCCAACTACGGTCGTCGTGCAAAGTCGGCCTCGCCTGCCGGAGTTGAAGCTTCCTGAGTTCGGTGGGGGCTACGCTCAGTATTCCTCGTTTCGGGGCATGTTCTCCTCCATTATAGATAAGGACCCTGACCTTACGAATGTCGAGAGCTGCAGCATTTACGATCATGCCTAAAGGGACCAGCGCTGGACACGATCTCGTCGCTGGAATTTAGCCACGCCAGCTATCCTATTGCTCTAGATTTACTCAGCAAACGATTTAATAACAAGCGTCTCATCTTTCAGGCACATGTCACAGACATTCTGAGCTTGCAGCGTGTCGAGGCCTCATCTGTTTCCCAACTACGGTCCCTTTCGGATACAGTTAATGCCAATCTGCGAGCGTTACAAAGTATGGGGACAAAGGAGCAGATTGCTGACTGCATCCTAATACACAGCCTACTACAGAAGGTGGACAGCGCCACACAAACCAAGTGGGAGGAATGCTCGTCGTTGGATAGCATACCCTCCAGCCAGCAATTCGCCACGTTTCTGGAGCAGAGATGCCAGAGGTTGGAAACCCAAGAGCACGCAAATGATATGTACACCCAGAGCAGTCGGAAACACTGTCTCAATCGCAACCAGCTCCAAGGTCTGTACATTCTGCGGTGATCCAGGACACTCCATTTATGCGTGTTCACAATTTGGGAATCTTTCCGCTCAACTTCGGCTTCAGGAAATCAAGAAGCTGTCACTGTGCACCAACTGTCTCCGAGCAGGCCACACGCAGGGTGCATGTCATTCTCGATCCTGCCAAATATGTGGTGCCAGACATCACACTCTACTTCACTTCGAGTCCCCGTCTTTCGGTTCTCAATCCATTCTGCCATCACTGTCACATTCTACATCAGCTCCGCAATTGCCTGCGGCAACCCCCTGGCGTTGTACACTGCAACACCGTCAGCCACATCGCTTTTGGCCCAGAGTCACAGGCAGGACATCGTTCTCTTCTTGCCACTGCCATAATCAGCGTAAGGAATCGCTCTGGTACACTCATTCCATGCCGTGCCTTGCTTGATTCTGGATTGCAGGTGCATCTCATTACTTTCGCCTGGCTCAGCAGTTGCAGCTTCAAAGGAAAGTGTCGGATGTTTTTGGTGTTTGTCGGCGAGTCGTGTGCCACATCGGAAGGATGCTGCGTAGATATCAACCAGGAATCACGCACATCAAGTTATGCCACGACCATTTCGGCAGTAGTTGCTCCCACCATTACGTCCAGTCAACCTAACTGATATCGACCTAAACAGCTGGAACATTCCCTGCAACACACAGTTAGCGGATCCCCAAGTTCAATCTCAACCTGTGGACATTCTTATTGGAGCGGGACTGTTCTTTGAGCTTCTCTGCATTGGCCAAATCCAATTGGGAGCTGGTCTGCCACGTCTTCAGGAAACCAGGCTAGGATGGATAATTGCAGGAGAGGTGTCTCAGTCTCGCGCATCAGATCCACTTTCTCCTGTGTTATTTTCAGTTAACCAGTCTAAAGTGCCCCTCGCACGAGTATTGGACCTCTTCGTCGAGTCAGGCATGGTTTCCGGTGGCTATACTAAAGACGTCACCTGGATCAACAAAGGAAATGTGGCCTCCAAAGAAGGATGTTAAAGACCCGTGCTCTTCAACGGGGGAGTATGTTCGGCTAAGCGCCGGCCCATGGCAGCACAAAGAGTAGTTGATCATCTCTTAATCTAATGTCTCTTTATAACCGTTTGTTTGCTTGTACTTATGCTCTTGCTGGTGCGTTGCTCTTTCTCGGCGTTATTCAGCCGCTGTGGGGGAGGCTCATCAGAAAAAGCAGAACACACTTCAAATTCGATCATCACCGTAGTAAAACGTTTGGCTGTCTGGCACAGTGACCTGCCTGCCACAAAGTTCTAAACTAACCCTAACATAAACATATCAACTTCAACAGTCTTGAACCGGCCCCCGCGTCTTCAATCGACCCATCATTAACTCTCGTCATTAAATTCGCACACCTTTCGCTTGTCTCGGATAATACATATACATTAACTTAAGTAAAATAAATTGTGAATATATTAACTGAACAATCATCGCCTTTTTAATAATATCGCAATACAACGCTACTGAAGAAGCTCAGTAGCTCAACAAACGCTTTGAATAAAATAAATGTACACATCTAGAGAACATTTTCCAGAGCTTTAGCGAATCTAATTTTCAAGATAATTTTAGTTTAGGAGATATGAGCAGAGATAACATCCTTTATTTTTATATATTGTATTTATTTCCCACCCCCACCCACTCTGCCCATTCCTCTTTTATGTTGCGGCAGGTCAGCTCAGGTCGCTATATCACATCAGCCCTCAAAACAAAACGAAAAACCAATTCAAGCGTCCAAAAATTGTAGAGGCCACACACAAGCACAGTATGTGTGAATACATGGCACACACACGTTTACGTAAACTGAAATCTCGAACAAAGTCGGTTTCGGCAGCTAAAAATTATTCTATGCATACAATCATATATTTTGGAGTGTACACGTACACAACGCATACATGCTTGCTGTCTGTCGGCTCGTGTCACGCCATGAGCCGAACGCGGCGCGGTCATTCCCAGAGCCAGTCCCACTTTCGATGTATGAACGGCACATCTCTATACTGTATGGTTAGTGATGAGAGTCACAGAAATTGTGCGCTAGTTTTTTATGAAATGTTCATCCAACCTAAAATTGAGTATCTGCCTATGGCTGACCGAGCTGTTGGCTATATAGATCTGGGAGACGGTATTTCCGATAAGGAACAATACTCCTCCCAAGCAACCGGAATGTTAGCATTCATGGTACGAGGGCTGGTTAATGATTATAGTCATTTTGTTACTGCAGTTTTTGTTAACAAAAATGTAAATCATCAGTACCCCGAAGCCATTTAAAAAGCAGTTAACTGTTGCAAAACAGTCGGCTTTAATGTCCGAGCTTTGGTTTGCGATCAGTCAACGGTAGCTCTAAATAAAATAAACTCAGCAAATTTACTAAATGCGCCAAGACCTCAATTCGTATGTGACTACATACATTTGTTCAAGAGTGTTAGAAATAACTTCTTGACACATGACCTGATTACACCAGACTGTAAAGCGTCATGGAAAATCATTGAAAAGTTTTATGAAGTCGATTCATCAAACTTATTTCATTTGGCACCAAAACTAACGCTAAAACACATCGATCCGAAAGGATATGATACAATGAATACTTCATTGGCCGTTAGTACGGGCATTAAAATGTTTGCTGATTGCAATTCTTTTGACGACAAAGATGAAGCCTTTGCTACATCGATGTTTCTAAAAAGAATGAATGATGGTTTCGATTTATTGAACCATAATTATTCCCAAGATGATAAATCATTTAAAACTCGCTTAGAGGACTTCTGTAGTTATTTGGGAAAGATTAAATTCGGTCCAAAAAATACTACCGGATCACAATCTCAAGCAACATGCCTGACAAGGCTGATTGAAACTTGCAAAAGAATCAATCTTGTTTCTGAAAATCTTTTAGAAATAAAAGAAATTGTTAGCGGTAATATCAGGGATTTCAATCAAGATTCCCTAGAAGAATATTTTGTTAACTTGAAACGCAGTATTGGATGGCAATACGAAAGACCAACAGAAGCCCAATTGCTGCTGCAGCTTTCTAAAAACCTTGCAAAGGGAAATTCAATCGAGAATGCTTACTTTTCTTTCAAACAGAAACATTACGGCGACCAATTGTTAAAATTGCTGAGCGCTCTGCTGTGAGAAACACTTTAGGAATTGTTCTGTGCAAGCTAAATATTGAATGCACTATCTGTCAAAGAAAAGTGATTGCAGATGTACAAAAAACTGGAAAAATTATAAATCCAACTGAAGCGCTTTTTGAACATTCAATGGAACAGCACATTGGAATATTTTCAGAAATCTTCAGTAAAACTCCATGCTCAAACAATATTGTTGAAAAATGCATTAGGACTGATGCAAATTTGTTTAAGGCTTCCGATCCATGCTCTTCCCATAGACAACAAATCTTAGAGCACTTGATAAAAGTTTTTGTTTCTTATAACTTTATGTGGCTCAATGACAAACACTAAAAACTTAAAATTAGACATAAAGAGGAGTATCGCTGAGAAAAATAAGAAAGAACAATGGATGAAGGAAGGGCAAATATATTCTGAAAAGAATTGTCCATATGCCAAAAAAATAAAAGGCATAATAAACGATGGCTTCTGTGATTAAAAAATAATTACAAAATGCTAAGCGTTACCCCTTTAATTTAAAAACTTACTCATATGTTATGATAGCACCTGCAGTAATGTAGGCTGTCCGATTTACCATCTTTTTCTTTATTGAAAAAGTAAAGATCGCTGACGAGGAAGAGTGGTTTCTTCCGAAACAGACTTTAATTTTTTACGGCTGAGAGGGCCAACTAGCTAGTAATTCTATTTTTTGTTTTGTTATTTTATCGCTAAAGCGAATTGAGTGGTCGCACGACGATGAATCTGCAATGACCAGATACTTCATTTGGTATGTTAATATCGATGTTTTGTCG
>NW_024542702.1:0-85323 GCF_018151105.1 Drosophila obscura | reverse complement strand
AAAAATGAAAAAAAACCAGCCCCCCTTCTGGTATTTCTATTCGCCTGGTATCTCAGATTTGAATTTAACGGTTTTCTGCCATTTGAAGCGGTGGAAAGTAAGGAGAGAAAATTGAAAAAAATTAGATCGAAAAAAGAAGCAACGAAATACAAAGAGAAACAAGAAAAAACGAGAAATTAAAAAAAAAACCAGCGACCTTCTGCTAATTTCTATTCGCCTGGTATCTCAGATTTGAATTTAACAGTTTTCTGCCATTTGAGCGGTGGAAAGTGGAGGCAGAAAATGAGAGAAATTAGATCGAAAAAAAGAGCAACGAAATACAAAGAGAAACAAGAAAAAACGAGAAATTAAAAAAAACCAGCGACCTTCTGCTGATTTCTGTTCGCCTGGTATCTCAGATTTGAATTTAACGGTTTTCTGCCATTTGAGCGGTGGAAAGTGGAGGCAGAAAATGAAGAGAAATTAGATCGAAAAAAGAAGACAACGAAATACAAAGAAAACAAGAAAAAACGAGAAATTAAAAAAAAACCAGCGACCTTCTGCTGATTTCTATTCGCCTGGTATCTCAGATTTGAATTTAACAGTTTTCTGCCATTTGAGCGGTGGAAAGTGGAGGCAGAAAATGAGAGAAATTAGATCGAAAAAAAAGAGCAACCAAATACAAAAAGAAACAAGAAACAACGAGAAATTAAAAAAAAACCAGCGACCTTCTGCTGATTTCTATTCGCCTGGTATCTCAGATTTGAATTTAACGGTTTTCTGCCATTTGAGCGGTGGAAAGTGGCGGTAGAAAATGAGAGAAATTAGATCGAAAAAAGAGAGCAACGAAATACAAAGAGAAACAAGAAAAAACGAGAAATTAAAAAAAAACCAGCGACCTTCTGCTGATTTCTGTTCGCCTGGTATCTCAGATTTGAATTTAACGGTTTTCTGCCATTTGAGCGGTGGAAAGTGGAGGCAGAAAATGAGAGAAAATTATATCGAAAAAAAGAGACAACGAAATAAAAAGAAAACAAGAAAAAAACGAGAAATTAAAAAAAACCAGCGACCTTCTGCTAATTTCTATTCGCCTGGTATCTCAGATTTGAATTTAACGGTTTTCTGCCATTTGAAGCGGTGGAAAGTGGAGGCAGAAAATGAGAGAAATTAGATCGAAAAAAAACAACGAAATACAAAGAGAAACAAGAAAAAACGAGAAATTAAAAAAAAACCAGCGACCTTCTGCTGATTTCTATTCGCCTGGTATCTCAGATTTGAATTTAACGGTTTTCTGCCATTTAGCGGTGGAAAGTGGAGGCAAAACGAAAATGAGAAAATTAGATCGAAAAAAAAAACAAATAAAAGAAAAAGCAAGAAAAAAAAAAACGAGAAAAAAAAAAAAAAAAAAAACCAGCGACCTTCTGCTGATTTCTATTCGCCTGGTATCTCAGATTTGAATTTAACGGTTTTCTGCCATTTGAGCGGTGGAAAGTGGAGGCAGAAAATGAGAGAAATTAGATCGAAAAAAAAGAGCAACGAAATACAAAGAAAAACAAGAAAAAACGAGAAATTAAAAAAAAACCAGCGACCTTCTGCTGATTTCTATTCGCCTGGTATCTCAGATTTGAATTTAACGGTTTTCTGCCATTTGAGCGGTGGAAAGTGGAGGCAGAAAATGAGAGAAATTAGATCGAAAAAAAGAGCAACGAAATACAAAGAGAAACAAGAAAAAAACGAGAAATTAAAAAAAAAACCAGCGACCTTCTGCTGATTTCTATTCGCCTGGTATCTCAGATTTGAATTTAACAGTTTTCTCCATTTGAAGCGGTGGAAAGTGGAGGCAGAAAATGAGAGAAATTAGATCGAAAAAAAAGAACAACGAAATACAAAGAAAAACAAGAAAAAAACAAGAAATTAAAAAAAAACCAGCAACCTTCTGCTGATTTCTATTCGCCTGGTATCTCAGATTTGAATTTAACGGTTTTCTGCCATTTGAGCGGTGGAAAGTAGAGGCAGAAAATGAAGAGAAATTAGATCGAAAAAAAAAACAACGAAATACAAAGAAAACAAGAAAAAAACGAGAAATTAAAAAAAAACCAGCAACCTTCTGCTGATTTCTGTTCGCCTGGTATCTCAGATTTGAATTTAACGGTTTTCTGCCATTTGAAGCGGTGGAAAGTGGAGGCAGAAAATGAGAGAAATTAGATCGAAAAAAAGAGACAACGAAATACAAAAGAAAACAAGAAAAAAACGAGAAATTAAAAAAAAACCAGCGACCTTCTGCTGATTTCTATTCGCCTGGTATCTCAGATTTGAATTTAACGGTTTTCTGCCATTTGAGCAGGTGGAAAGTGGAGGCAGAAAATGAGAGAAATTAGATCGAAAAAAAAAACAACGAAATACAAAGAGAAACAAGAAAAAAAAAGAAATTAAAAAAAAAACCAGCGACCTTCTGCTGATTTCTATTCGCCTGGTATCTCAGATTTGAATTTAACGGTTTTCTGCCATTTGAGCGGTGGAAAGTGGAGGCAGAAAATGAGAGAAAATTAGATCGAAAAAAAAAGCAACGAAATACAAAGAAAAACAAGAAAAAACGAGAAATTAAAAAAAAACCAGCAACCTTCTGCTGATTTCTATTCGCCTGGTATCTCAGATTTGAATTTAACGGTTTTCTCCATTTGAAGCGGTGGAAAGTGGAGGCAGAAAATGAGAGAAATTAGATCGAAAAAAAAGAGCAACGAAATACAAAGAGAAACAAGAAAAAACAAGAAAATTAAAAAAAAAAACCAGCGACCTTCTGCTGATTTCTGTTCGCCTGGTATCTCAGATTTGAATTTAACGGTTTTCTGCCATTTGAGCAGTGGAAAGTGGAGGCAGAAAATGAGAGAAATTAGATCGAAAAAAAAAAGCAACGAAATACAAAGAAAACAAGAAAAAACGAAGAAATTAAAAAAAAACCAGCGACCTTCTGCTAATTTCTATTCGCCTGGTATCTCAGATTTGAATTTAACGGTTTTCTGCCATTTGAGCAGTGGAAAGTAGAGGCAGAAAATGAGAGAAATTAGATCGAAAAAAAAAGCAACGAAATACAAAAGAAAACAAGAAAAAACGAGAAATTAAAAAAAAACCAGCGACCTTCTGCTGATTTCTATTCGCCTGGTATCTCAGATTTGAATTTAACGGTTTTCTGCCATTTAAGCGGTGGAAAGTGGAGGCAGAAAATGAGAGAAATTAGATCGAAAAAAAAGAGCAACGAAATACAAAGAAAACAAGAAAAAAACGAGAAATTAAAAAAAAAACCAGCGACCTTCTGCTGATTTCTATTCGCCTGGTATCTCAGATTTGAATTTAACGGTTTTCTGCCATTTAAGCAGTGGAAAGTAGAGGCAGAAAATGAGAGAAAATTAATCGAAAAAAAAAACAACGAAATAAAAAGAAAACAAGAAAAAAACAGAAATTAAAAAAAAAACCAGCGACCTTCTGCTGATTTCTATTCGCCTGGTATCTCAGATTTGAATTTAACGGTTTTCTCCATTTGAGCGGTGGAAAGTGGAGGCAGAAAATGAGAGAAATTAGATCGAAAAAAAAACAACGAAATACAAAGAGAAACAAGAAAAAACAAGAAATTAAAAAAAACCAGCGACCTTCTGCTGATTTCTATTCGCCTGGTATCTCAGATTTGAATTTAACGGTTTTCTGCCATTTGAGCGGTGGAAAGTAGAGGCAGAAAATGAGAGAAATTAGATCGAAAAAAAAAGCAACGAAATAAAAGAGAAACAAGAAAAAAAACGAGAAATTAAAAAAAAACCAGCGACCTTCTGCTAATTTCTATTCGCCTGGTATCTCAGATTTGAATTTAACGGTTTTCTGCCATTTGAGCGGTGGAAAGTGGAGGCAGAAAATGAGAGAAATTAGATCGAAAAAAAGAACAACGAAATACAAAGAAAACAAGAAAAAAACGAGAAATTAAAAAAAAACCAGCGACCTTCTGCTGATTTCTATTCGCCTGGTATCTCAGATTTGAATTTAACGGTTTTCTGCCATTTGAGCGGTGGAAAGTGGAGGCAGAAAATGAGAGAAATTAGATCGAAAAAAAAGAACAACGAAATACAAAGAAAACAAGAAAAAAACGAGAAATTAAAAAAAAAACCAGCGACCTTCTGCTGATTTCTATTCGCCTGGTATCTCAGATTTGAATTTAACGGTTTTCTGCCATTTGAGCGGTGGAAAGTGGAGGCAGAAAATGAGAGAAAATAGATCGAAAAAAAAGAGCAACGAAATACAAAGAGAAACAAGAAAAAACGAGAAATTAAAAAAAAACCAGCGACCTTCTGCTGATTTCTATTCGCCTGGTATCTCAGATTTGAATTTAACGGTTTTCTCCATTTGAGCAGTGGAAAGTGGAAGGCAGAAAATGAGAGAAATTAGATCGAAAAAAAAGAACAACGAAATAAAAAGAAAACAAGAAAAAAACGAGAAATTAAAAAAAACCAGCGACCTTCTGCTGATTTCTGTTCGCCTGGTATCTCAGATTTGAATTTAACGGTTTTCTGCCATTTGAGCGGTGGAAAGTGGAGGCAGAAAATGAGAGAAATTAGATCGAAAAAAAAAGCAACGAAATACAAAGAAAACAAGAAAAAAAACGAGAAATTAAAAAAAAACCAGCGACCTTCTGCTGATTTCTATTCGCCTGGTATCTCAGATTTGAATTTAACGGTTTTCTGCCATTTGAGCGGTGGAAAGTGGAGGCAGAAAATGAGAGAAATTAGATCGAAAAAAAAGAGCAACGAAATACAAAGAAAAACAAGAAAAAACGAGAAATTAAAAAAAAACCAGCGACCTTCTGCTGATTTCTATTCGCCTGGTATCTCAGATTTGAATTTAACAGTTTTCTGCCATTTGAGCGGTGGAAAGTGGAGGCAGAAAATGAGAGAAAATTAGATCGAAAAAAAGAGCAACGAAATACAAAGAAAACAAGAAAAAACGAGAAATTAAAAAAAAACCAGCGACCTTCTGCTGATTTCTATTCGCCTGGTATCTCAGATTTGAATTT
The DNA here is from genome assembly GCF_018151105.1 of Drosophila obscura. Taxonomy (NCBI): domain Eukaryota; kingdom Metazoa; phylum Arthropoda; class Insecta; order Diptera; family Drosophilidae; genus Drosophila; species Drosophila obscura. The sequence goes on along the minus strand of NW_024542702.1, from coordinate 80,291 downwards.
AACAGTTTTCTGCCATTTGAGCGGTGGAAAGTGGAGGCAGAAAATGAAGAAAATTAGATCGAAAAAAAAGCAACGAAATAAAAAGAAAAACAAGAAAAAAACGAGAAATTAAAAAAAAAACCAGCGACCTTCTGCTGATTTCTATTCGCCTGGTATCTCAGATTTGAATTTAACGGTTTTCTGCCATTTGAGCGGTGGAAAGTGGAGGCAGAAAATAAAAAAATTAAATCAAAAAAAAAGAAACAAAAAAAACAGAAAAAAAAAAAAAAAAACAAGAAGAAAAAAAAAGAAAAAAAAAAACCAGCGACCTTCTGCTGATTTCTATTCGCCTGGTATCTCAGATTTGAATTTAACGGTTTTCTCCATTTGAGAGTGGAAAGTGGAGGCAGAAAATGAGAAAAATTAGATCGAAAAAAAAGACAACGAAATAAAAGAAACAAGAAAAAAAAAAAAAAAAAAAACCAGCGACCTTCTGCTGATTTCTGTTCGCCTGGTATCTCAGATTTGAATTTAACGGTTTTCTGCCATTTGAGCGGTGGAAAGTGGAGGCAGAAAATGAGAGAAATTAGATCGAAAAAAAGAGCAACGAAATACAAAGAAAACAAGAAAAAAACGAGAAATTAAAAAAAAACCAGCGACCTTCTGCTGATTTCTATTCGCCTGGTATCTCAGATTTGAATTTAACGGTTTTCTGCCATTTGAGCGGTGGAAAGTGGAGGCAGAAAATGAGAGAAATTAGATCGAAAAAAAGAAGCAACGAAATACAAAGAGAAACAAGAAAAAAACGAGAAATTAAAAAAAAACCGCGACCTTCTGCTGATTTCTATTCGCCTGGTATCTCAGATTTGAATTTAACGGTTTTCTGCCATTTGAGCGGTGGAAAGTGGAGGCAGAAAATGAAGAAAATTAGATCGAAAAAAAAGAGCAACGAAATACAAAGAGAAACAAGAAAAAACGAGAAATTAAAAAAAAACCAGCGACCTTCTGCTGATTTCTATTCGCCTGGTATCTCAGATTTGAATTTAACGGTTTTCTCCATTTGAGCAGTGGAAAGTGGAGGCAGAAAATGAGAGAAAATTAGATCGAAAAAAAAGCAACGAAATACAAAGAAAAAAAGAAAAAACAAGAAATTAAAAAAAAACCAGCGACCTTCTGCTGATTTCTATTCGCCTGGTATCTCAGATTTGAATTTAACGGTTTTCTGCCATTTGAAGCGGTGGAAAGTGGAGGCAGAAAATGAAGAAAATTAGATCGAAAAAAAAGAACAACGAAATAAAAAGAAAAACAAGAAAAAACGAGAAATTAAAAAAAAACCAGCGACCTTCTGCTGATTTCTATTCGCCTGGTATCTCAGATTTGAATTTAACGGTTTTCTGCCATTTGAGCGGTGGAAAGTGGAGGCAGAAAATGAGAGAAATTAGATCGAAAAAAAAAACAACGAAATACAAAGAAAACAAGAAAAAAACGAGAAATTAAAAAAAAACCAGCGACCTTCTGCTGATTTCTATTCGCCTGGTATCTCAGATTTGAATTTAACGGTTTTCTCCATTTGAGCGGTGGAAAGTGGAGGCAGAAAATGAGAGAAATTAGATCGAAAAAAAAAACAACGAAATAAAAGAAAAAAAAAAAAAAAAAACGAGAAATTAAAAAAAAACAGCGACCTTCTGCTGATTTCTATTCGCCTGGTATCTCAGATTTGAATTTAACGGTTTTCTACCATTTGAGCGGTGGAAAGTGGAGGCAGAAAATGAGAGAAATTAGATCGAAAAAAGAGACAACGAAATACAAAGAAAACAAGAAAAAAACGAGAAATTAAAAAAAAAACCAGCGACCTTCTGCTGATTTCTATTCGCCTGGTATCTCAGATTTGAATTTAACGGTTTTCTCCATTTGAGCGGTGGAAAGTGGAGGCAGAAAATGAGAGAAATTAGATCGAAAAAAAAAGCAACGAAATACAAAGAAAAACAAGAAAAAACAAGAAATTAAAAAAAAAAACCAGCGACCTTCTGCTGATTTCTATTCGCCTGGTATCTCAGATTTGAATTTAACGGTTTTCTGCCATTTGAGCGGTGGAAAGTGGAGGCAGAAAATGAGAGAAAATTAGATCGAAAAAAAAGCAACGAAATACAAAGAAAAACAAGAAAAAAACGAGAAATTAAAAAAAAACCAGCGACCTTCTGCTGATTTCTGTTCGCCTGGTATCTCAGATTTGAATTTAACGGTTTTCTGCCATTTGAGCGGTGGAAAGTGGAGGCAGAAAATGAGAGAAATTAGATCGAAAAAAAAGAAGCAACGAAATACAAAGAAAACAAGAAAAAAACGAGAAATTAAAAAAAAAACCAGCGACCTTCTGCTGATTTCTATTCGCCTGGTATCTCAGATTTGAATTTAACGGTTTTCTGCCATTTGAGCGGTGGAAAGTGGAGGCAGAAAATGAAGAGAAATTAGATCGAAAAAAAAGAGACAACGAAATACAAAGAAAAAACAAGAAAAAACGAGAAATTAAAAAAAAAACCAGCGACCTTCTGCTGATTTCTATTCGCCTGGTATCTCAGATTTGAATTTAACGGTTTTCTGCCATTTGAGCGGTGGAAAGTGGAGGCAGAAAATGAGAGAAATTAGAAATCGAAAAAAAAACAACGAAATACAAAGAAAAACAAGAAAAAACAAGAAATTAAAAAAAAAAAGCGACCTTCTGCTGATTTCTATTCGCCTGGTATCTCAGATTTGAATTTAACGGTTTTCTGCCATTTGAGCGGTGGAAAGTAGAGGCAGAAAATGAAGAAAAATTAGATCGAAAAAAAAAACAACGAAATACAAAGAAAACAAGAAAAAAACGAGAAATTAAAAAAAAACCAGCGACCTTCTGCTGATTTCTATTCGCCTGGTATCTCAGATTTGAATTTAACGGTTTTCTGCCATTTGAGCGGTGGAAAGTGGAGGCAGAAAATGAAGAAAAATTAGATCGAAAAAAGAAACAACGAAATAAAAAGAAAACAAGAAAAAAACGAGAAATTAAAAAAAAAACCAGCGACCTTCTGCTGATTTCTATTCGCCTGGTATCTCAGATTTGAATTTAACGGTTTTCTCCATTTGAAGCGGTGGAAAGTGGAGGCAGAAAATGAAGAAAATTAGATCGAAAAAAAAGAACAACGAAATAAAAAGAAAAACAAGAAAAAACGAGAAATTAAAAAAAAAAAAGCGACCTTCTGCTGATTTCTATTCGCCTGGTATCTCAGATTTGAATTTAACGGTTTTCTGCCATTTGAGCAGTGGAAAGTGGAGGCAGAAAATGAAGAGAAATTAGATCGAAAAAAAAGCAACGAAATACAAAGAAAAACAAGAAAAAACGAGAAATTAAAAAAAAAACCAGCGACCTTCTGCTGATTTCTATTCGCCTGGTATCTCAGATTTGAATTTAACGGTTTTCTGCCATTTAAGCGGTGGAAAGTAGAGGCAGAAAATGAAGAAAATTATATCGAAAAAAAGAGACAACGAAATACAAAGAAAAACAAGAAAAAAACGAGAAATTAAAAAAAAAAACCAGCGACCTTCTGCTGATTTCTATTCGCCTGGTATCTCAGATTTGAATTTAACGGTTTTCTGCCATTTGAGCGGTGGAAAGTGGAGGCAGAAAATGAGAGAAATTAGATCGAAAAAAAAAAAAAACGAAATACAAAAAGAAACAAGAAAAAAACAAGAAATTAAAAAAAAACAGCGACCTTCTGCTGATTTCTATTCGCCTGGTATCTCAGATTTGAATTTAACGGTTTTCTGCCATTTGAGCGGTGGAAAGTGGAGGCAGAAAATGAGAGAAATTAGATCGAAAAAAAAGAACAACGAAATACAAAGAAAACAAGAAAAAACGAGAAATAATAAAAAAAAACCAGCGACCTTCTGCTGATTTCTATTCGCCTGGTATCTCAGATTTGAATTTAACGGTTTTCTGCCATTTGAGCGGTGGAAAGTGGAGGCAGAAAATGAGAGAAATTAGATCGAAAAAAAAGAAGCAACGAAATACAAAGAAAACAAGAAAAAAACGAGAAATTAAAAAAAAAAACAGCGACCTTCTGCTGATTTCTATTCGCCTGGTATCTCAGATTTGAATTTAACGGTTTTCTGCCATTTGAGCGGTGGAAAGTAGAGGCAGAAAATGAGAGAAATTAGATCGAAAAAAGAAACAACGAAATACAAAGAAAAACAAGAAAAAAACGAGAAATTAAAAAAAAAACAGCGACCTTCTGCTAATTTCTGTTCGCCTGGTATCTCAGATTTGAATTTAACGGTTTTCTGCCATTTGAGCGGTGGAAAGTAGAGGCAGAAAATGAGAGAAAATTATATCGAAAAAAAAAACAACGAAAATAAAAAGAAAACAAGAAAAAAACGAGAAATTAAAAAAAAAACCAGCGACCTTCTGCTAATTTCTATTCGCCTGGTATCTCAGATTTGAATTTAACGGTTTTCTGCCATTTGAGCGGTGGAAAGTGGAGGCAGAAAATGAGAGAAATTAGATCGAAAAAAAAAACAACGAAATACAAAGAGAAACAAGAAAAAACAAGAAATTAAAAAAAAAACCAGCGACCTTCTGCTAATTTCTATTCGCCTGGTATCTCAGATTTGAATTTAACGGTTTTCTGCCATTTGAGCGGTGGAAAGTGGAGGCAGAAAATGAGAGAAATTAGATCGAAAAAAAAGAACAACGAAATACAAAGAAAACAAGAAAAAAACGAGAAATTAAAAAAAAACCAGCGACCTTCTGCTGATTTCTATTCGCCTGGTATCTCAGATTTGAATTTAACGGTTTTCTGCCATTTGAGCGGTGGAAAGTGGAGGCAGAAAATGAAGAGAAAATAGATCGAAAAAAAAGAACAACGAAATACAAAGAAAACAAGAAAAAACGAGAAATTAAAAAAAAACCAGCGACCTTCTGCTGATTTCTATTCGCCTGGTATCTCAGATTTGAATTTAACGGTTTTCTGCCATTTGAGCGGTGGAAAGTGGAGGCAGAAAATGAGAGAAATTAGATCGAAAAAAAAAACAACGAAATACAAAGAAAACAAGAAAAAAACAAGAAATTAAAAAAAAACCAGCGACCTTCTGCTGATTTCTATTCGCCTGGTATCTCAGATTTGAATTTAACGGTTTTCTGCCATTTGAGCGGTGGAAAGTGGAGGCAGAAAATGAAGAAAATTAGATCGAAAAAAAAGCAACGAAATACAAAGAAAACAAGAAAAAACGAGAAATTAAAAAAAACCAGCGACCTTCTGCTGATTTCTATTCGCCTGGTATCTCAGATTTGAATTTAACGGTTTTCTGCCATTTGAGCGGTGGAAAGTGGAGGCAGAAAATGAGAAAAATAAATCGAAAAAAAAGCAACGAAATACAAAGAAAAACAAGAAAAAACAAGAAATTAAAAAAAAACAGCGACCTTCTGCTGATTTCTATTCGCCTGGTATCTCAGATTTGAATTTAACGGTTTTCTGCCATTTGAGCGGTGGAAAGTGGAGGCAGAAAATGAGAGAAATTAGATCGAAAAAAAAGAGCAACGAAATACAAAGAAAACAAGAAAAAAACGAGAAATTAAAAAAAAACCAGCGACCTTCTGCTGATTTCTATTCGCCTGGTATCTCAGATTTGAATTTAACGGTTTTCTGCCATTTGAGCGGTGGAAAGTGGAGGCAGAAAATGAGAGAAATTAGATCGAAAAAAAAGCAACGAAAATACAAAGAAAACAAGAAAAAAACGAGAAATTAAAAAAAAAACAGCGACCTTCTGCTGATTTCTATTCGCCTGGTATCTCAGATTTGAATTTAACGGTTTTCTGCCATTTGAGCGGTGGAAAGTGGAGGCAGAAAATGAGAGAAAATTAGATCGAAAAAAAAAAGCAACGAAATACAAAAGAAAACAAGAAAAAAACGAGAAATTAAAAAAAACCAGCGACCTTCTGCTGATTTCTGTTCGCCTGGTATCTCAGATTTGAATTTAACGGTTTTCTCCATTTGAGCGGTGGAAAGTGGAGGCAGAAAATGAGAGAAAATTAGATCGAAAAAAAAAGCAACGAAATAAAAAGAAAACAAGAAAAAACGAAGAAATTAAAAAAACCAAGCGACCTTCTGCTGATTTCTATTCGCCTGGTATCTCAGATTTGAATTTAACGGTTTTCTGCCATTTGAGCGGTGGAAAGTGGAGGCAGAAAATGAGAGAAATTAGATCGAAAAAAAAGCAACGAAATACAAAGAAAACAAGAAAAAACAAGAAATTAAAAAAAAAACCAGCGACCTTCTGCTGATTTCTATTCGCCTGGTATCTCAGATTTGAATTTAACGGTTTTCTGCCATTTGAGCGGTGGAAAGTGGAGGCAGAAAATGAGAGAAATTAGATCGAAAAAAAGAACAACGAAATACAAAGAAAAACAAGAAAAAAACGAGAAATTAAAAAAAAACCAGCGACCTTCTGCTGATTTCTATTCGCCTGGTATCTCAGATTTGAATTTAACGGTTTTCTCCATTTGAGCGGTGGAAAGTGGAGGCAGAAAATGAGAGAAATTATATCGAAAAAAGAACAACGAAATACAAAGAAAACAAGAAAAAAAACGAGAAATTAAAAAAAAAACCAGCGACCTTCTGCTGATTTCTATTCGCCTGGTATCTCAGATTTGAATTTAACGGTTTTCTCCATTTGAGCGGTGGAAAGTGGAGGCAGAAAATGAGAGAAATTAGATCGAAAAAAAGAGCAACGAAATACAAAGAGAAACAAGAAAAAACGAGAAATTAAAAAAACCAGCGACCTTCTGCTAATTTCTATTCGCCTGGTATCTCAGATTTGAATTTAACGGTTTTCTGCCATTTGAGCGGTGGAAAGTGGAGGCAGAAAATGAGAGAAATTAGATCGAAAAAACAACGAAATACAAAAAGAAAAGAAAAAAAAAAACAAGAAAAAACAGCAACCTTCTGCTGATTTATTCGCCTGGTATCTCAGATTTGAATTTAACGGTTTTCTCCATTTGAGCGGTGGAAAGTGGAAAAAAAAAAAAAAAAAAAAAAAAAAAAAAAAAAAGAAAAAAAAAAAAAAAAAAAAAAAAAAAAAAAAAAAAAAAAAAAAAAAAAAAAAGCAACCTTCTGCTGATTTCTATTCGCCTGGTATCTCAGATTTGAATTTAACGGTTTTCTGCCATTTGAGCGGTGGAAAGTGGAGGCAGAAAATGAGAGAAATTAGATCGAAAAAAAGAGAACAACGAAAATACAAAGAGAAACAAGAAAAAACAAGAAATTAAAAAAAAAACCAGCGACCTTCTGCTGATTTCTATTCGCCTGGTATCTCAGATTTGAATTTAACGGTTTTCTGCCATTTGAGCGGTGGAAAGTGGAGGCAGAAAATGAGAGAAATTAGATCGAAAAAAGAAGCAACGAAATACAAAGAGAAACAAGAAAAAAACAAGAAATTAAAAAAAAACCAGCGACCTTCTGCTGATTTCTATTCGCCTGGTATCTCAGATTTGAATTTAACGGTTTTCTGCCATTTAAGCGGTGGAAAGTGGAAAAGCAGAAAATGAAGAAACGAAAAAACGAAATCGAAAAAAAACCCAACGAAATTTGAATAACAAAACAAGAAAAAAAAGAGAAAAAGAAACAAGAAAAAAAAAAAACCAGCAACCTTCTGCTGATTTCTATTCGCCTGGTATCTCAGATTTGAATTTAACGGTTTTCTGCCATTTAGCGGTGGAAAGTGGAGGCAGAAAATGAGAGAAATTAGATCGAAAAAAAGAACAACGAAATACAAAGAGAAACAAGAAAAAACAAGAAATTAAAAAAAAACCAGCGACCTTCTGCTGATTTCTATTCGCCTGGTATCTCAGATTTGAATTTAACGGTTTTCTGCCATTTGAGCGGTGGAAAGTGGAGGCAGAAAATGAGAGAAAATTAGATCGAAAAAAGAAACAACGAAATAAAAAGAAAACAAGAAAAAACGAGAAATTAAAAAAAAACCAGCGACCTTCTGCTGATTTCTATTCGCCTGGTATCTCAGATTTGAATTTAACGGTTTTCTGCCATTTGAGCGGTGGAAAGTGGAGGCAGAAAATGAGAGAAAATTAGATCGAAAAAAAAAACAACGAAATACAAAGAGAAACAAGAAAAAAACGAGAAATTAAAAAAAAACAGCGACCTTCTGCTGATTTCTATTCGCCTGGTATCTCAGATTTGAATTTAACGGTTTTCTGCCATTTAGCGGTGGAAAGTGGAGGCAGAAAATGAGAGAAAATTAGATCGAAAAAAGAGAGCAACGAAATACAAAGAAAACAAGAAAAAACGAGAAATTAAAAAAAAAACCAGCGACCTTCTGCTGATTTCTATTCGCCTGGTATCTCAGATTTGAATTTAACGGTTTTCTGCCATTTGAGCGGTGGAAAGTGGAGGCAGAAAATGAGAGAAAATTATATCGAAAAAAAAGAACAACGAAATAAAAAGAAAAACAAGAAAAAACAAGAAATTAAAAAAAAACCAGCGACCTTCTGCTGATTTCTGTTCGCCTGGTATCTCAGATTTGAATTTAACGGTTTTCTCCATTTGAGCGGTGGAAAGTGGAGGCAGAAAATGAGAGAAATTAGATCGAAAAAAGAAACAACGAAATACAAAGAGAAACAAGAAAAAAACGAGAAATTAAAAAAAAACCAGCGACCTTCTGCTGATTTCTGTTCGCCTGGTATCTCAGATTTGAATTTAACGGTTTTCTGCCATTTAGCGGTGGAAAGTGGAGGCAGAAAATGAGAGAAATTAGATCGAAAAAAAAGAACAACGAAATAAAAGAAAAACAAGAAAAAAACGAGAAATTAAAAAAAAACCAGCGACCTTCTGCTGATTTCTGTTCGCCTGGTATCTCAGATTTGAATTTAACGGTTTTCTGCCATTTAAGCGGTGGAAAGTGGAGGCAGAAAATAAGAGAAATTAGATCGAAAAAAAAGCAACGAAATACAAAGAGAAACAAGAAAAAACGAGAAATTAAAAAAAACCAGCGACCTTCTGCTGATTTCTATTCGCCTGGTATCTCAGATTTGAATTTAACGGTTTTCTGCCATTTGAGCGGTGGAAAGTGGAGGCAGAAAATGAGAGAAATTAGATCGAAAAAAAAGACAACGAAAATAAAAAGAAAAACAAGAAAAAACGAGAAATTAAAAAAAAACCAGCGACCTTCTGCTGATTTCTATTCGCCTGGTATCTCAGATTTGAATTTAACGGTTTTCTGCCATTTGAGCGGTGGAAAGTGGAGGCAGAAAATGAGAGAAATTAGATCGAAAAAAAAGAACAACGAAATAAAAAGAAAACAAGAAAAAACAAGAAATTAAAAAAAAAACCAGCGACCTTCTGCTGATTTCTATTCGCCTGGTATCTCAGATTTGAATTTAACGGTTTTCTGCCATTTGAGCGGTGGAAAGTGGAGGCAGAAAATGAGAGAAATTAGATCGAAAAAAAGAGCAACGAAATACAAAGAGAAACAAGAAAAAAACGAGAAATTAAAAAAAACCAGCGACCTTCTGCTGATTTCTATTCGCCTGGTATCTCAGATTTGAATTTAACGGTTTTCTGCCATTTGAGCGGTGGAAAGTGGAGGCAGAAAATGAGAAAGAAATTAGATCGAAAAAAAAGAACAACGAAATACAAAGAAAAACAAGAAAAAAACAAGAAATTAAAAAAAAACCAGCGACCTTCTGCTGATTTCTATTCGCCTGGTATCTCAGATTTGAATTTAACGGTTTTCTGCCATTTGAGCGGTGGAAAGTGGAGGCAGAAAATGAGAGAAATTAGATCGAAAAAAAAGAACAACGAAATACAAAGAGAAACAAGAAAAAAACGAGAAATTAAAAAAAAACCAGCGACCTTCTGCTGATTTCTATTCGCCTGGTATCTCAGATTTGAATTTAACGGTTTTCTGCCATTTGAGCGGTGGAAAGTGGAGGCAGAAAATGAGAGAAATTAGATCGAAAAAAGAGCAACGAAATACAAAGAAAACAAGAAAAAACGAGAAATTAAAAAAAAACCAGCGACCTTCTGCTGATTTCTGTTCGCCTGGTATCTCAGATTTGAATTTAACGGTTTTCTGCCATTTGAGCGGTGGAAAGTGGAGGCAGAAAATGAAGAGAAATTAGATCGAAAAAAAAGAACAACGAAATACAAAAGAAACAAGAAAAAAACGAGAAATTAAAAAAAAAACAGCGACCTTCTGCTGATTTCTATTCGCCTGGTATCTCAGATTTGAATTTAACGGTTTTCTGCCATTTGAGCAGTGGAAAGTGGAGGCAGAAAATGAGAGAAATTAGATCGAAAAAAAAAACAACGAAATAAAAAGAGAACAAGAAAAAAACAAGAAATTAAAAAAAAACCAGCGACCTTCTGCTGATTTCTATTCGCCTGGTATCTCAGATTTGAATTTAACGGTTTTCTCCATTTGAGCGGTGGAAAGTGGAGGCAGAAAATGAGAGAAATTAGATCGAAAAAAAAGACAACGAAATACAAAGAAAACAAGAAAAAAACGAGAAATTAAAAAAAAACAGCGACCTTCTGCTGATTTCTATTCGCCTGGTATCTCAGATTTGAATTTAACGGTTTTCTGCCATTTGAGCGGTGGAAAGTGGAGGCAGAAAATGAGAGAAATTAGATCGAAAAAAAAAGCAACGAAATACAAAGAAAACAAGAAAAAAACGAGAAATTAAAAAAAAAACAGCGACCTTCTGCTGATTTCTGTTCGCCTGGTATCTCAGATTTGAATTTAACGGTTTTCTGCCATTTGAGCAGTGGAAAGTGGAGGCAGAAAATGAGAGAAAATTAGATCGAAAAAAAAAAACAACGAAATACAAAGAAAAACAAGAAAAAACGAGAAAATAAAAAAAAACCAGCAACCTTCTGCTGATTTCTATTCGCCTGGTATCTCAGATTTGAATTTAACGGTTTTCTGCCATTTGAGCGGTGGAAAGTGGAGGCAGAAAATGAGAGAAATTAGATCGAAAAAAAAGCAACGAAAATAAAAAGAAAACAAAGAAAAAAACGAGAAATTAAAAAAAAACCAGCAACCTTCTGCTGATTTCTATTCGCCTGGTATCTCAGATTTGAATTTAACGGTTTTCTGCCATTTGAGCGGTGGAAAGTGGAGGCAGAAAATGAGAAAAATTTAGATCGAAAAAAAAAACAACGAAAATACAAAGAAAAACAAGAAAAAACGAGAAATTAAAAAAAACAAGCGACCTTCTGCTGATTTCTGTTCGCCTGGTATCTCAGATTTGAATTTAACGGTTTTCTCCATTTGAGCGGTGGAAAGTGGAGGCAGAAAATGAGAGAAATTAGATCGAAAAAAAAAACAACGAAATACAAAGAAAACAAGAAAAAACGAGAAATTAAAAAAAAAACCAGCGACCTTCTGCTAATTTCTATTCGCCTGGTATCTCAGATTTGAATTTAACGGTTTTCTGCCATTTGAGCGGTGGAAAGTGGAGGCAGAAAATGAAAGAAATTAGATCGAAAAAAAAAGCAACGAAATAAAAAGAAAACAAGAAAAAACAAAGAAATTAAAAAAAAACCAGCGACCTTCTGCTGATTTCTATTCGCCTGGTATCTCAGATTTGAATTTAACGGTTTTCTGCCATTTGAGCGGTGGAAAGTGGAGGCAGAAAATGAGAGAAATTAGATCGAAAAAAAAAGCAACGAAATACAAAGAAAACAAGAAAAAAACGAGAAATTAAAAAAAAACAGCGACCTTCTGCTGATTTCTATTCGCCTGGTATCTCAGATTTGAATTTAACGGTTTTCTGCCATTTGAGCGGTGGAAAGTGGAGGCAGAAAATGAGAGAAATTAGATCGAAAAAAAAGAACAACGAAATAAAAAGAAAACAAGAAAAAAACGAGAAATTAAAAAAAAACCAGCGACCTTCTGCTGATTTCTATTCGCCTGGTATCTCAGATTTGAATTTAACGGTTTTCTGCCATTTGAGCGGTGGAAAGTGGAGGCAGAAAATGAAGAGAAATTAGATCGAAAAAAAAGCAACGAAATACAAAGAGAAACAAGAAAAAACAAGAAAAAAAAAAAACCAGCGACCTTCTGCTGATTTCTATTCGCCTGGTATCTCAGATTTGAATTTAACGGTTTTCTGCCATTTGAGCAGTGGAAAGTGGAGGCAGAAAATGAGAGAAAATTAGATCGAAAAAAAAGAACAACGAAATACAAAGAAAACAAGAAAAAAAAGAAAATTAAAAAAAAACCAGCGACCTTCTGCTGATTTCTGTTCGCCTGGTATCTCAGATTTGAATTTAACGGTTTTCTGCCATTTGAGCGGTGGAAAGTGGAGGCAGAAAATGAAGAAATTAGATCGAAAAAAAAGAACAACGAAATACAAAGAGAAACAAGAAAAAACGAGAAATTAAAAAAAAAAACCAGCAACCTTCTGCTGATTTCTATTCGCCTGGTATCTCAGATTTGAATTTAACGGTTTTCTGCCATTTGAGCGGTGGAAAGTAGAGGCAGAAAATGAGAGAAATTAAATCGAAAAAAAAACAACGAAATAAAAAAAGAAAACAAGAAAAAACGAGAAATTAAAAAAAAACCAGCGACCTTCTGCTGATTTCTATTCGCCTGGTATCTCAGATTTGAATTTAACGGTTTTCTGCCATTTAAGCAGTGGAAAGTGGAGGCAGAAAATGAGAGAAATTAGATCGAAAAAAAAGAACAACGAAATACAAAGAAAACAAGAAAAAACAAGAAAATTAAAAAAAAAAACCAGCGACCTTCTGCTGATTTCTATTCGCCTGGTATCTCAGATTTGAATTTAACGGTTTTCTGCCATTTGAGCGGTGGAAAGTGGAGGCAGAAAATGAGAGAAAATTAGATCGAAAAAAAAAGCAACGAAATAAAAAGAAAAAAAGAAAAAACGAGAAATTAAAAAAAACCAGCGACCTTCTGCTGATTTCTATTCGCCTGGTATCTCAGATTTGAATTTAACGGTTTTCTGCCATTTGAGCGGTGGAAAGTGGAGGCAGAAAATGAGAGAAATTAGATCGAAAAAAAAACAACGAAATACAAAGAAAAAACAAGAAAAAAACGAGAAATTAAAAAAAAACCAGCGACCTTCTGCTGATTTCTATTCGCCTGGTATCTCAGATTTGAATTTAACGGTTTTCTCCATTTGAAGCGGTGGAAAGTGGAGGCAGAAAATGAAAAAAAATTAGATCGAAAAAAAAACAACGAAATAAAAAGAAACCAAGAAAAAAACGAGAAATTAAAAAAAAACCAGCGACCTTCTGCTGATTTCTGTTCGCCTGGTATCTCAGATTTGAATTTAACGGTTTTCTGCCATTTGAGCGGTGGAAAGTAGAGGCAGAAAATGAGAGAAATTAGATCGAAAAAAAGAACAACGAAATAAAAAGAAAACAAGAAAAAACGAGAAATTAAAAAAAAAAACCAGCGACCTTCTGCTGATTTCTATTCGCCTGGTATCTCAGATTTGAATTTAACGGTTTTCTCCATTTGAAGCGGTGGAAAGTGGAGGCAGAAAATGAGAGAAATTAGATCGAAAAAAAAAACAACGAAATAAAAAGAAAACAAGAAAAAACAAGAAATTAAAAAAAACCAGCGACCTTCTGCTGATTTCTATTCGCCTGGTATCTCAGATTTGAATTTAACGGTTTTCTGCCATTTGAGCGGTGGAAAGTGGAGGCAGAAAATGAGAGAAATTAGATCGAAAAAAAAAGCAACGAAATACAAAGAGAAACAAGAAAAAACCAGAAATTAAAAAAAAAACCAGCGACCTTCTGCTGATTTCTATTCGCCTGGTATCTCAGATTTGAATTTAACGGTTTTCTCCATTTGAGCGGTGGAAAGTGGAGGCAGAAAATGAGAGAAATTAGATCGAAAAAAAAAACAACGAAATACAAAGAGAAACAAGAAAAAAACGAGAAATTAAAAAAAACCAGCGACCTTCTGCTGATTTCTGTTCGCCTGGTATCTCAGATTTGAATTTAACGGTTTTCTGCCATTTGAGCGGTGGAAAGTGGAGGCAGAAAATGAGAGAAAATTAGATCGAAAAAAAAAACAACGAAATACAAAGAAAACAAGAAAAAAACGAGAAATTAAAAAAAAAACAGCGACCTTCTGCTGATTTCTATTCGCCTGGTATCTCAGATTTGAATTTAACGGTTTTCTGCCATTTTGAGCAGTGGAAAGTGGAGGCAGAAAAATGAGAAAAATTAAATCGAAAAAAAAAAAAAAGCGAAAAATACAAAGAAAAACAAGAAAAAAAAAAATTAAAAAAAAAAACAGCGACCTTCTGCTGATTTCTATTCGCCTGGTATCTCAGATTTGAATTTAACGGTTTTCTGCCATTTGAGCGGTGGAAAGTGGAGGCAGAAAATGAGAGAAATTAGATCGAAAAAAAAGAGCAACGAAATACAAAGAGAAACAAGAAAAAACGAGAAATTAAAAAAAAACCAGCGACCTTCTGCTGATTTCTATTCGCCTGGTATCTCAGATTTGAATTTAACGGTTTTCTGCCATTTGAGCGGTGGAAAGTGGAGGCAGAAAATGAGAAAAATTAGATCGAAAAAAAAACAACGAAATACAAAGAGAAACAAGAAAAAAAAAGAAATTAAAAAAAAAAACCAGCGACCTTCTGCTGATTTCTATTCGCCTGGTATCTCAGATTTGAATTTAACGGTTTTCTGCCATTTGAGCGGTGGAAAGTGGAGGCAGAAAATGAGAGAAATTAGATCGAAAAAAAAAGCAACGAAATACAAAGAGAAACAAGAAAAAACGAGAAATTAAAAAAAAACCAGCGACCTTCTGCTGATTTCTATTCGCCTGGTATCTCAGATTTGAATTTAACGGTTTTCTGCCATTTTGAGCGGTGGAAAGTGGAGGCAGAAAATGAGAGAAAATTAGATCGAAAAAAAAACAACGAAATACAAAGAGAAACAAGAAAAAAACGAGAAATTAAAAAAAAACCAGCGACCTTCTGCTGATTTCTATTCGCCTGGTATCTCAGATTTGAATTTAACGGTTTTCTGCCATTTGAGCGGTGGAAAGTGGAGGCAGAAAATGAGAGAAATAATATCGAAAAAAGAAAAACAAAAATAAAAGAAAAAAGAAAAAACGAGAAAAAAAAAATTAAAAAAAAACCAGCGACCTTCTGCTGATTTCTATTCGCCTGGTATCTCAGATTTGAATTTAACGGTTTTCTGCCATTTAAGCGGTGGAAAGTGGAGGCAGAAAATGAGAGAAATTAGATCGAAAAAAAAGCAACGAAATACAAAGAAAACAAGAAAAAAACGAGAAATTAAAAAAAAACCAGCGACCTTCTGCTGATTTCTATTCGCCTGGTATCTCAGATTTGAATTTAACGGTTTTCTGCCATTTGAGCGGTGGAAAGTGGAGGCAGAAAATGAGAGAAATTAGATCGAAAAAAAAGCAACGAAATACAAAGAGAAACAAGAAAAAAACGAGAAATTAAAAAAAACCAGCGACCTTCTGCTGATTTCTATTCGCCTGGTATCTCAGATTTGAATTTAACGGTTTTCTGCCATTTGAGCGGTGGAAAGTGGAGGCAGAAAATGAGAGAAAATTAGATCGAAAAAAAAGCAACGAAATAAAAAGAAAACAAGAAAAAAACGAGAAATTAAAAAAAAACCAGCGACCTTCTGCTGATTTCTATTCGCCTGGTATCTCAGATTTGAATTTAACGGTTTTCTCCATTTGAGCGGTGGAAAGTGGAGGCAGAAAATGAGAGAAATTAGATCGAAAAAAAAGCAACGAAATAAAAAGAAAACAAGAAAAAAACAAGAAATTAAAAAAAAACCAGCGACCTTCTGCTGATTTCTATTCGCCTGGTATCTCAGATTTGAATTTAACGGTTTTCTGCCATTTGAGCGGTGGAAAGTGGAGGCAGAAAATGAGAGAAATTAGATCGAAAAAAAAGCAACGAAATACAAAGAAAAACAAGAAAAAAACGAGAAATTAAAAAAAAACAGCGACCTTCTGCTGATTTCTATTCGCCTGGTATCTCAGATTTGAATTTAACGGTTTTCTGCCATTTGAGCGGTGGAAAGTGGAGGCAGAAAATGAGAGAAATTAGATCGAAAAAAAAAGCAACGAAATACAAAGAAAACAAGAAAAAAACGAGAAATTAAAAAAAAACCAGCGACCTTCTGCTGATTTCTATTCGCCTGGTATCTCAGATTTGAATTTAACGGTTTTCTGCCATTTGAGCGGTGGAAAGTGGAGGCAGAAAATGAGAAAAATTAGATCGAAAAAAAAAGCAACGAAATACAAAGAAAACAAGAAAAAAACGAGAAATTAAAAAAAAACCAGCGACCTTCTGCTGATTTCTATTCGCCTGGTATCTCAGATTTGAATTTAACGGTTTTCTGCCATTTAGAGCGGTGGAAAGTGGAGGCAGAAAATGAGAGAAAATATATCGAAAAAAAAAGCAACGAAATAAAAAGAAAACAAGAAAAAACGAGAAATTAAAAAAAAAAACCAGCGACCTTCTGCTGATTTCTATTCGCCTGGTATCTCAGATTTGAATTTAACGGTTTTCTGCCATTTGAGCGGTGGAAAGTGGAGGCAGAAAATGAGAGAAATTAGATCGAAAAAAAAAGCAACGAAATACAAAGAAAACAAGAAAAAAACGAGAAATTAAAAAAAAACCAGCGACCTTCTGCTGATTTCTATTCGCCTGGTATCTCAGATTTGAATTTAACGGTTTTCTGCCATTTGAGCGGTGGAAAGTGGAGGCAGAAAATGAGAGAAATTAGATCGAAAAAAAAAGCAACGAAATACAAAGAGAAACAAGAAAAAAACGAGAAATTAAAAAAAAAAACCAGCGACCTTCTGCTGATTTCTATTCGCCTGGTATCTCAGATTTGAATTTAACGGTTTTCTGCCATTTGAGCGGTGGAAAGTGGAGGCAGAAAATGAAGAAAGAATTATATCGAAAAAAAAGAACAACGAAATAAAAAGAAAACAAGAAAAAAAGAGAAATTAAAAAAAAAACCAGCGACCTTCTGCTGATTTCTATTCGCCTGGTATCTCAGATTTGAATTTAACGGTTTTCTGCCATTTGAGCGGTGGAAAGTGGAGGCAGAAAATGAGAGAAATTAGATCGAAAAAAAAAGCAACGAAATACAAAAGAAAACAAGAAAAAAACGAGAAATTAAAAAAAACCAGCGACCTTCTGCTGATTTCTATTCGCCTGGTATCTCAGATTTGAATTTAACGGTTTTCTGCCATTTGAGCGGTGGAAAGTGGAGGCAGAAAATGAGAGAAATTAGATCGAAAAAAAAAGCAACGAAATACAAAAGAAACAAGAAAAAAACAAGAAATTAAAAAAAACCAGCGACCTTCTGCTGATTTCTATTCGCCTGGTATCTCAGATTTGAATTTAACGGTTTTCTGCCATTTGAGCGGTGGAAAGTGGAGGCAGAAAATGAGAGAAATTAGATCGAAAAAAAAGAACAACGAAATACAAAGAGAAACAAGAAAAAACGAGAAATTAAAAAAAAACCAGCGACCTTCTGCTGATTTCTGTTCGCCTGGTATCTCAGATTTGAATTTAACGGTTTTCTGCCATTTGAGCGGTGGAAAGTGGAGGCAGAAAATGAGAAAAATTAGAGAAAAAAAAACAAAAACAACAAATACAAAAAAAAAAAGAAAAATTAAAAAAAAACCAGCGACCTTCTGCTGATTTCTGTTCGCCTGGTATCTCAGATTTGAATTTAACGGTTTTCTGCCATTTGAGCGGTGGAAAGTGGAGGCAGAAAATGAGAGAAATTAGATCGAAAAAAAAGCAACGAAATACAAAGAGAAACAAGAAAAAAACGAGAAATTAAAAAAAAACCAGCGACCTTCTGCTGATTTCTGTTCGCCTGGTATCTCAGATTTGAATTTAACGGTTTTCTGCCATTTGAGCGGTGGAAAGTGGAGGCAGAAAATGAGAGAAATTAGATCGAAAAAAAAGAGCAACGAAATACAAAGAAAACAAGAAAAAACGAGAAATTAAAAAAAAACCAGCGACCTTCTGCTGATTTCTATTCGCCTGGTATCTCAGATTTGAATTTAACGGTTTTCTACCATTTGAGCGGTGGAAAGTGGAGGCAGAAAATGAGAGAAATTAGATCGAAAAAAAAAACAACGAAATACAAAGAAAAAAAGAAAAAAAACGAGAAATTAAAAAAAAACCAGCGACCTTCTGCTGATTTCTGTTCGCCTGGTATCTCAGATTTGAATTTAACGGTTTTCTGCCATTTGAGCAGGTGGAAAGTGGAGGCAGAAAATGAGAGAAATTAGATCGAAAAAAAAGAACAACGAAATACAAAGAGAACAAGAAAAAAAAGAAAAAAAAAAAAAACCAGCGACCTTCTGCTGATTTCTATTCGCCTGGTATCTCAGATTTGAATTTAACGGTTTTCTGCCATTTGAGCGGTGGAAAGTGGAGGCAGAAAATGAGAGAAATTAGATCGAAAAAAAGAGCAACGAAAATAAAAAGAAAACAAGAAAAAACGAGAAATTAAAAAAACCCAGCGACCTTCTGCTGATTTCTATTCGCCTGGTATCTCAGATTTGAATTTAACGGTTTTCTGCCATTTAAGCGGTGGAAAGTGGAGGCAGAAAATGAGAGAAATTATATCGAAAAAAAAGACAACGAAATACAAAGAGAAACAAGAAAAAAACGAGAAATTAAAAAAAAACCAGCGACCTTCTGCTGATTTCTATTCGCCTGGTATCTCAGATTTGAATTTAACGGTTTTCTGCCATTTGAGCGGTGGAAAGTGGAGGCAGAAAATGAGAGAAATTAGATCGAAAAAAGAGAACAACGAAATACAAAGAAAACAAGAAAAAAAACGAGAAATTAAAAAAAAACCAGCGACCTTCTGCTGATTTCTATTCGCCTGGTATCTCAGATTTGAATTTAACGGTTTTCTGCCATTTAGCGGTGGAAAGTGGAGGCAGAAAATGAGAGAAATTATATCGAAAAAAAAAGCAACGAAATAAAAAGAAACAAGAAAAAAAACGAGAAATTAAAAAAAAACAGCGACCTTCTGCTGATTTCTATTCGCCTGGTATCTCAGATTTGAATTTAACGGTTTTCTGCCATTTGAGCGGTGGAAAGTGGAAGGCAGAAAATGAGAGAAATTAGATCGAAAAAAAAGAGCAACGAAATACAAAGAAAACAAGAAAAAAACGAGAAATTAAAAAAAAACCAGCGACCTTCTGCTGATTTCTATTTCGCCTGGTATCTCAGATTTGAATTTAACGGTTTTCTGCCATTTGAGCGGTGGAAAGTGGAAAAAGTGAGAAAAAAAAGAACAACGAAATGAAAAAAAACAAGAAAAAACGAGAAATTAAAAAAACCAGCGACCTTCTGCTGATTTTTGGTATCTCAGATTTGAATTTAACGGTTTTCTGCCATTTAAGCGGTGGAAAGTGGAAGGCAGAAAATAAAAAAAAAAAACAACGAAAAAAAAAAAACGAAAAAAAAAAAGAAAAAAAAAAAAACCAGCGACCTTCTGCTGATTTCTATTCGCCTGGTATCTCAGATTTGAATTTAACGGTTTTCTGCCATTTGAGCGGTGGAAAGTGGAGGCAGAAAATGAGAGAAATTAGATCGAAAAAAGAACAACGAAATACAAAGAAAACAAGAAAAAACGAGAAATTAAAAAAAAACCAGCGACCTTCTGCTGATTTCTATTCGCCTGGTATCTCAGATTTGAATTTAACGGTTTTCTGCCATTTGAGTAGCGGTGGAAAGTAGAGGCAGAAAATGAGAAAAATTAGATCGAAAAAAAAAACAACGAAATACAAAGAAAACAAGAAAAAACAAGAAATTAAAAAAAAACCAGCGACCTTCTGCTGATTTCTATTCGCCTGGTATCTCAGATTTGAATTTAACGGTTTTCTGCCATTTGAGCGGTGGAAAGTGGAGGCAGAAAATGAAGAAAATTAGATCGAAAAAAAAAGCAACGAAATACAAAGAGAAACAAGAAAAAAACGAGAAATTAAAAAAAAAACAGCGACCTTCTGCTGATTTCTATTCGCCTGGTATCTCAGATTTGAATTTAACGGTTTTCTGCCATTTGAGCGGTGGAAAGTGGAGGCAGAAAATGAGAGAAATTAGATCGAAAAAAGAAAAGCAACGAAATACAAAGAGAAACAAGAAAAAACGAGAAATTAAAAAAAAACCAGCGACCTTCTGCTGATTTCTATTCGCCTGGTATCTCAGATTTGAATTTAACGGTTTTCTCCATTTGAGCGGTGGAAAGTGGAGGCAGAAAATGAGAGAAATTAGATCGAAAAAAAAGAACAACGAAATACAAAGAAAACAAGAAAAAAACGAGAAATTAAAAAAAAACCAGCGACCTTCTGCTGATTTCTGTTCGCCTGGTATCTCAGATTTGAATTTAACGGTTTTCTGCCATTTGAGCAGTGGAAAGTGGAGGCAGAAAATGAAGAAAATTAGATCGAAAAAAAAGCAACGAAATACAAAGAAAACAAGAAAAAACGAGAAATTAAAAAAAAACCAGCGACCTTCTGCTGATTTCTATTCGCCTGGTATCTCAGATTTGAATTTAACGGTTTTCTGCCATTTAGAGCGGTGGAAAGTGGAGGCAGAAAATGAGAGAAAATTATATCGAAAAAAAAGAACAACGAAATAAAAAGAAAACAAGAAAAAAACGAGAAATTAAAAAAAAACCAGCGACCTTCTGCTGATTTCTATTCGCCTGGTATCTCAGATTTGAATTTAACGGTTTTCTGCCATTTGAGCGGTGGAAAGTGGAGGCAGAAAATGAAGAGAAATTAGATCGAAAAAAAAGAGCAACGAAATACAAAGAAAACAAGAAAAAACGAGAAATTAAAAAAAAACCAGCGACCTTCTGCTGATTTCTATTCGCCTGGTATCTCAGATTTGAATTTAACGGTTTTCTGCCATTTAAGCGGTGGAAAGTAGAGGCAGAAAATGAGAGAAAATTAGATCGAAAAAAAAGACAACGAAATACAAAGAAAAACAAGAAAAAACGAGAAATTAAAAAAAACCAGCGACCTTCTGCTGATTTCTGTTCGCCTGGTATCTCAGATTTGAATTTAACGGTTTTCTGCCATTTGAGCGGTGGAAAGTGGAGGCAGAAAATGAGAGAAAATTAGATCGAAAAAAAAAACAACGAAATACAAAGAAAAACAAGAAAAAAACGAGAAATTAAAAAAAAACAGCGACCTTCTGCTGATTTCTATTCGCCTGGTATCTCAGATTTGAATTTAACGGTTTTCTGCCATTTGAGCGGTGGAAAGTGGAGGCAGAAAATGAGAGAAATTAGATCGAAAAAAAAAACAACGAAATACAAAGAGAAACAAGAAAAAACAAGAAATTAAAAAAAAACCAGCGACCTTCTGCTGATTTCTGTTCGCCTGGTATCTCAGATTTGAATTTAACGGTTTTCTGCCATTTGAGCGGTGGAAAGTGGAGGCAGAAAATGAAGAGAAATTAGATCGAAAAAAAGAACAACGAAATACAAAGAAAACAAGAAAAAACGAGAAATTAAAAAAAACCAGCGACCTTCTGCTGATTTCTATTCGCCTGGTATCTCAGATTTGAATTTAACGGTTTTCTGCCATTTGAGCGGTGGAAAGTGGAGGCAGAAAATGAGAGAAATTAGATCGAAAAAAAAACAACGAAATACAAAAAGAAAACAAGAAAAAACGAGAAATTAAAAAAAAACCAGCGACCTTCTGCTGATTTCTGTTCGCCTGGTATCTCAGATTTGAATTTAACGGTTTTCTGCCATTTAAGCGGTGGAAAGTGGAGGCAGAAAATGAGAAAAATTAGATCGAAAAAAAAGAACAACGAAATACAAAGAGAAACAAGAAAAAAACGAGAAATTAAAAAAAACCAGCGACCTTCTGCTGATTTCTATTCGCCTGGTATCTCAGATTTGAATTTAACGGTTTTCTGCCATTTGAGCGGTGGAAAGTGGAGGCAGAAAATGAGAGAAATTAGATCGAAAAAAAAAGCAACGAAATACAAAGAAAAAAGAAAAAAAAAACGAGAAATTAAAAAAAAACCAGCGACCTTCTGCTGATTTCTATTCGCCTGGTATCTCAGATTTGAATTTAACGGTTTTCTGCCATTTGAGCGGTGGAAAGTGGAGGCAGAAAATGAGAGAAAATTAGATCGAAAAAAAAGCAACGAAATAAAGAAAACAAGAAAAAAAACAAGAAATTAAAAAAAAACCAGCGACCTTCTGCTGATTTCTATTCGCCTGGTATCTCAGATTTGAATTTAACGGTTTTCTGCCATTTGAGCGGTGGAAAGTGGAGGCAGAAAATGAAAAATGAAAAAAAGAGAAACAAATCGAAAAAAAAACAAAATAAAAAAAAAAAAGAACAAGAAAAAAGAAAAAACGAGAAATTAAAAAAAAACCAGCGACCTTCTGCTGATTTCTATTCGCCTGGTATCTCAGATTTGAATTTAACGGTTTTCTGCCATTTGAGCAGTGGAAAGTGGAGGCAGAAAATGAAGAAAATTATATCGAAAAAAAAAGAACAACGAAATACAAAGAAAAACAAGAAAAAACGAGAAATTAAAAAAAAACCAGCGACCTTCTGCTGATTTCTGTTCGCCTGGTATCTCAGAATTTGAATTTAACGGTTTTCTGCCATTTGAGCAGTGGAAAGTGGAGGCAGAAAATGAGAGAAAAATTAATCGAAAAAAAAAAAACAAAAAAAAAAAGAAACAAGAAAAAAACGAGAAATTAAAAAAAAACCAGCGACCTTCTGCTGATTTCTATTCGCCTGGTATCTCAGATTTGAATTTAACGGTTTTCTGCCATTTGAGCGGTGGAAAGTGGAGGCAGAAAATGAGAGAAAATTAGATCGAAAAAAAAAACAACGAAATACAAAGAAAAACAAGAAAAAAACGAGAAATTAAAAAAAAACCAGCGACCTTCTGCTGATTTCTATTCGCCTGGTATCTCAGATTTGAATTTAACGGTTTTCTGCCATTTGAGCGGTGGAAAGTGGAGGCAGAAAATGAGAGAAATTAGATCGAAAAAAAGAAGCAACGAAATACAAAGAAAAAGAAAAAAAACGAGAAATTAAAAAAAACCACCGACCTTCTGCTGATTTCTATTCGCCTGGTATCTCAGATTTGAATTTAACGGTTTTCTGCCATTTGAGCGGTGGAAAGTGGAGGCAGAAAATGAGAGAAATTAGATCGAAAAAAAAGAACAACGAAATACGAAGAAAACAAGAAAAAACGAGAAATTAAAAAAAAAACCAGCGACCTTCTGCTGATTTCTATTCGCCTGGTATCTCAGATTTGAATTTAACGGTTTTCTGCCATTTGAGCGGTGGAAAGTGGAGGCAGAAAATGAGAGAAAAATTAGATCGAAAAAAAAGCAACGAAATACAAAGAAAACAAGAAAAAACGAGAAATTAAAAAAAAACCAGCGACCTTCTGCTGATTTCTATTCGCCTGGTATCTCAGATTTGAATTTAACGGTTTTCTGCCATTTGAGCGGTGGAAAGTGGAGGCAGAAAATGAAGAAAATTAGATCGAAAAAAAAAACAACGAAATACAAAGAGAAACAAGAAAAAACGAGAAATTAAAAAAAAACAGCGACCTTCTGCTGATTTCTGTTCGCCTGGTATCTCAGATTTGAATTTAACGGTTTTCTCCATTTGAGCGGTGGAAAGTGGAGGCAGAAAATGAGAGAAATTAGATCGAAAAAAAAGACAACGAAATACAAAGAAAACAAGAAAAAACGAGAAATTAAAAAAAACCAGCGACCTTCTGCTGATTTCTATTCGCCTGGTATCTCAGATTTGAATTTAACGGTTTTCTGCCATTTAAGCGGTGGAAAGTGGAGGCAGAAAATGAGAGAAATTAGATCGAAAAAAAAGAACAACGAAATACAAAGAGAAACAAGAAAAAACGAGAAATTAAAAAAAAAACGCGACCTTCTGCTGATTTCTGTTCGCCTGGTATCTCAGATTTGAATTTAACGGTTTTCTGCCATTTGAGCGGTGGAAAGTGGAGGCAGAAAATGAAAGAAATTAGATCATGAAAAAAAAACAACGAAATACAAAGAAAACAAGAAAAAACGAGAAATTAAAAAAAACCAGCGACCTTCTGCTGATTTCTATTCGCCTGGTATCTCAGATTTGAATTTAACGGTTTTCTGCCATTTGAGCGGTGGAAAGTGGAGGCAGAAAATAAAGAAATTAAATCGAAAAAAAAAGCAACGAAATACAAAGAGAAACAAGAAAAAACAGAAATTAAAAAAAAACCAGCAACCTTCTGCTGATTTCTATTCGCCTGGTATCTCAGATTTGAATTTAACGGTTTTCTCCATTTGAGCGGTGGAAAGTGGAGGCAGAAAATGAGAGAAATTAGATCGAAAAAAAAAGCAACGAAATACAAAGAAAACAAGAAAAAACGAGAAATTAAAAAAAAACCAGCGACCTTCTGCTGATTTCTATTCGCCTGGTATCTCAGATTTGAATTTAACGGTTTTCTGCCATTTGAGCGGTGGAAAGTGGAGGCAGAAAATGAGAGAAATTAGATCGAAAAAAAAAGCAACGAAATACAAAGAGAAACAAGAAAAAACGAGAAATTAAAAAAAAACCAGCGACCTTCTGCTGATTTCTGTTCGCCTGGTATCTCAGATTTGAATTTAACGGTTTTCTGCCATTTGAGCGGTGGAAAGTGGAGGCAGAAAATGAGGGAAAATTAGATCGAAAAAAAAAAGCAACGAAATACAAAGAAAAAAGAAAAAACAAAAAGAAAAATTAAAAAAAAAAAAATAAAAAAAACAGCGACCTTCTGCTGATTTCTGTTCGCCTGGTATCTCAGATTTGAATTTAACGGTTTTCTGCCATTTGAGCGGTGGAAAGTGGAGGCAGAAAATGAAGAAAATTATATCGAAAAAAAAAGCAACGAAATACAAAGAGAAACAAGAAAAAACGAGAAATTAAAAAAAAACCAGCGACCTTCTGCTGATTTCTGTTCGCCTGGTATCTCAGATTTGAATTTAACGGTTTTCTGCCATTTGAAGCGGTGGAAAGTGGAGGCAGAAAATGAGAGAAATTAGATCGAAAAAAAAGAACAACGAAATACAAAGAAAACAAGAAAAAACAAGAAATTAAAAAAAACCAGCGACCTTCTGCTGATTTCTATTCGCCTGGTATCTCAGATTTGAATTTAACCGGTTTTCTGCCATTTGAGCAGTGGTGGAAAGTGGAGGCAGAAAATGAAAAAAATTAGATCGAAAAAAAGACAACGAAAATACAAAGAAAAACAAGAAAAAAAAACCAGCGACCTTCTGCTGATTTCTATTCGCCTGGTATCTCAGATTTGAATTTAACGGTTTTCTGCCATTTGAGCGGTGGAAAGTGGAGGCAGAAAATGAGAGAAATTAGATCGAAAAAAAGAGACAACGAAATACAAAGAAAAACAAGAAAAAACGAGAAATTAAAAAAAAACAGCGACCTTCTGCTGATTTCTATTCGCCTGGTATCTCAGATTTGAATTTAACGGTTTTCTGCCATTTGAGCGGTGGAAAGTGGAGGCAGAAAATGAGAGAAAATTAGATCGAAAAAAAAAGCAACGAAATACAAAGAGAAACAAGAAAAAACGAGAAATTAAAAAAAAAACCAGCGACCTTCTGCTGATTTCTATTCGCCTGGTATCTCAGAATTTGAATTTAACGGTTTTCTGCCATTTGAGCAGTGGAAAGTGGAGGCAGAAAATGAGAGAAATTAAATCGAAAAAAAAGCAACGAAATACAAAGAGAAACAAGAAAAAACAAGAAATTAAAAAAAACCAGCGACCTTCTGCTGATTTCTATTCGCCTGGTATCTCAGATTTGAATTTAACGGTTTTCTGCCATTTAAGCGGTGGAAAGTGGAGGCAGAAAATGAGAGAAATTAGATCGAAAAAAAGAGCAACGAAATACAAAGAAAAACAAGAAAAAACGAGAAATTAAAAAAACCAGCGACCTTCTGCTGATTTCTATTCGCCTGGTATCTCAGATTTGAATTTAACGGTTTTCTGCCATTTGAGCGGTGGAAAGTGGAGGCAGAAAATGAGAGAAAATTAGATCGAAAAAAAAGCAACGAAATACAAAAGAAAAACAAGAAAAAACGAGAAATTAAAAAAACCAGCGACCTTCTGCTGATTTCTATTCGCCTGGTATCTCAGATTTGAATTTAACGGTTTTCTGCCATTTGAGCGGTGGAAAGTGGAGGCAGAAAATGAGAGAAATTAGATCGAAAAAAAAGAGCAACGAAATACAAAGAAACAAGAAAAAACGAGAAATTAAAAAAAACCAGCGACCTTCTGCTGATTTCTATTCGCCTGGTATCTCAGATTTGAATTTAACGGTTTTCTGCCATTTAAGCGGTGGAAAGTGGAGGCAGAAAATGAAAGAAATTAGATCGAAAAAAAAGCAACGAAATACAAAGAAAACAAGAAAAAACGAGAAAAAAAAAAAAAAACCAGCGACCTTCTGCTGATTTCTGTTCGCCTGGTATCTCAGATTTGAATTTAACGGTTTTCTGCCATTTGAGCGGTGGAAAGTGGAGGCAGAAAATGAGAGAAATTAGATCGAAAAAAAAAGCAACGAAATACAAAGAGAAACAAGAAAAAAACGAGAAATTAAAAAAAAACCAGCGACCTTCTGCTGATTTCTATTCGCCTGGTATCTCAGATTTGAATTTAACGGTTTTCTGCCATTTGAGCAGTGGAAAGTGGAGGCAGAAAATGAGAGAAATTAGATCGAAAAAAAAGCAACGAAATACAAAGAGAAACAAGAAAAAACGAGAAATTAAAAAAAACCAGCGACCTTCTGCTGATTTCTATTCGCCTGGTATCTCAGATTTGAATTTAACGGTTTTCTGCCATTTGAGCGGTGGAAAGTGGAGGCAGAAAATGAGAGAAATTAGATCGAAAAAAAGAGCAACGAAATACAAAGAGAAACAAGAAAAAAACGAGAAATTAAAAAAAAACCAGCGACCTTCTGCTGATTTCTGTTCGCCTGGTATCTCAGATTTGAATTTAACGGTTTTCTGCCATTTGAGCGGTGGAAAGTGGAGGCAGAAAATGAGAGAAATTAGATCGAAAAAAAAAGCAACGAAATACAAAGAAAACAAGAAAAAACGAGAAATTAAAAAAAAACCAGCGACCTTCTGCTGATTTCTATTCGCCTGGTATCTCAGATTTGAATTTAACGGTTTTCTGCCATTTTGAGCGGTGGAAAGTGGAGGCAGAAAATGAGAGAAAATTAGATCGAAAAAAAGAGCAACGAAATACAAAGAAAAAACAAGAAAAAACGAGAAATTAAAAAAACCAGCAGACCTTCTGCTGATTTCTATTCGCCTGGTATCTCAGATTTGAATTTAACGGTTTTCTGCCATTTGAGCGGTGGAAAGTGGAGGCAGAAAATGAGAGAAATTAGATCGAAAAAAAGACAACGAAATACAAAGAGAAACAAGAAAAAACGAGAAATTAAAAAAAACCAGCGACCTTCTGCTGATTTCTATTCGCCTGGTATCTCAGATTTGAATTTAACGGTTTTCTGCCATTTGAGCGGTGGAAAGTGGAGGCAGAAAATGAGAGAAAATTAGATCGAAAAAAAAAGCAACGAAATACAAAGAAAACAAGAAAAAAACGAGAAATTAAAAAAAACCAGCGACCTTCTGCTGATTTCTATTCGCCTGGTATCTCAGAATTTGAATTTAACGGTTTTCTGCCATTTGAGCGGTGGAAAGTGGAGGCAGAAAATGAAAGAAATTAGATCGAAAAAAAAGCAACGAAATACAAAGAGAAACAAGAAAAAACAAGAAATTAAAAAAAACCAGCGACCTTCTGCTGATTTCTATTCGCCTGGTATCTCAGATTTGAATTTAACGGTTTTCTCCATTTGAGCGGTGGAAAGTGGAGGCAGAAAATGAGAGAAATTAGATCGAAAAAAAAAGCAACGAAATACAAAAGAAAACAAGAAAAAACGAGAAATTAAAAAAAAAACCAGCGACCTTCTGCTGATTTCTATTCGCCTGGTATCTCAGATTTGAATTTAACGGTTTTCTGCCATTTGAGCGGTGGAAAGTGGAGGCAGAAAATGAGAGAAATTAGATCGAAAAAGAAGACAACGAAATACAAAGAAAACAAGAAAAAACGAGAAATTAAAAAAAACCAGCGACCTTCTGCTGATTTCTATTCGCCTGGTATCTCAGATTTGAATTTAACGGTTTTCTGCCATTTGAGCGGTGGAAAGTAGAGGCAGAAAATGAGAGAAATTAGATCGAAAAAAAAGAGCAACGAAATACAAAGAGAAACAAGAAAAAAACGAGAAATTAAAAAAAACCAGCGACCTTCTGCTGATTTCTATTCGCCTGGTATCTCAGATTTGAATTTAACGGTTTTCTGCCATTTGAGCGGTGGAAAGTGGAGGCAGAAAATGAGAGAAATTAGATCGAAAAAAAAAGCAACGAAATACAAAGAGAAACAAGAAAAAACGAGAAATTAAAAAAAAACCAGCGACCTTCTGCTGATTTCTATTCGCCTGGTATCTCAGATTTGAATTTAACGGTTTTCTGCCATTTGAGCGGTGGAAAGTGGAGGCAGAAAATGAGAGAAATTAGATCGAAAAAAAAAGCAACGAAATACAAAGAAAACAAGAAAAAACGAGAAATTAAAAAAAACAGCGACCTTCTGCTGATTTCTATTCGCCTGGTATCTCAGATTTGAATTTAACGGTTTTCTGCCATTTGAGCGGTGGAAAGTGGAGGCAGAAAATGAGAGAAAATTAGATCGAAAAAAAAAGCAACGAAATACAAAGAAAACAAGAAAAAACGAGAAATTAAAAAAAACCAGCGACCTTCTGCTGATTTCTATTCGCCTGGTATCTCAGATTTGAATTTAACGGTTTTCTGCCATTTGAGCGGTGGAAAGTGGAGGCAGAAAATGAGAAAAAATTAGATCGAAAAAAAAGCAACGAAATACAAAGAAAACAAGAAAAAACGAGAAATTAAAAAAAACCAGCGACCTTCTGCTGATTTCTATTCGCCTGGTATCTCAGATTTGAATTTAACGGTTTTCTGCCATTTGAGCGGTGGAAAGTGGAGGCAGAAAATGAGAAAAATAGATCGAAAAAAAAGAACAACGAAATACAAAGAAAACAAGAAAAAACGAGAAATTAAAAAAAAACCAGCGACCTTCTGCTGATTTCTATTCGCCTGGTATCTCAGATTTGAATTTAACGGTTTTCTGCCATTTGAGCGGTGGAAAGTGGAGGCAGAAAATGAGAGAAAATTAGATCGAAAAAAAGAGAGCAACGAAATACAAAGAAAACAAGAAAAAACGAGAAATTAAAAAAAACCAGCGACCTTCTGCTGATTTCTATTCGCCTGGTATCTCAGATTTGAATTTAACGGTTTTCTGCCATTTGAGCGGTGGAAAGTGGAGGCAGAAAATGAAGAAAATTAGATCGAAAAAAGAAGCAACGAAATACAAAGAGAAACAAGAAAAAACGAGAAATTAAAAAAAACCAGCGACCTTCTGCTGATTTCTGTTCGCCTGGTATCTCAGATTTGAATTTAACGGTTTTCTGCCATTTGAGCGGTGGAAAGTGGAGGCAGAAAATGAGAGAAATTAGATCGAAAAAAGAAGCAACGAAATACAAAGAAAACAAGAAAAAACGAGAAATTAAAAAAAACCAGCGACCTTCTGCTGATTTCTATTCGCCTGGTATCTCAGATTTGAATTTAACGGTTTTCTGCCATTTGAGCGGTGGAAAGTGGAGGCAGAAAATGAGAGAAATTAGATCGAAAAAAAAGCAACGAAATACAAAGAGAAACAAGAAAAAACAAGAAATTAAAAAAAAACCAGCGACCTTCTGCTGATTTCTATTCGCCTGGTATCTCAGATTTGAATTTAACGGTTTTCTGCCATTTGAGCGGTGGAAAGTGGAGGCAGAAAATGAGAGAAATTAGATCGAAAAAAGAGCAACGAAATACAAAGAGAAACAAGAAAAAACGAGAAATTAAAAAAAACCAGCGACCTTCTGCTGATTTCTATTCGCCTGGTATCTCAGATTTGAATTTAACGGTTTTCTGCCATTTGAGCGGTGGAAAGTGGAGGCAGAAAATGAGAGAAATTAGATCGAAAAAAGAGAGCAACCAAATACAAAAAGAAACAAGAAACAACGAGAAATTAAAAAAAAACCAGCGACCTTCTGCTGATTTCTATTCGCCTGGTATCTCAGATTTGAATTTAACGGTTTTCTGCCATTTGAGCGGTGGAAAGTGGAGGCAGAAAATGAGAGAAATTAGATCGAAAAAAAGAGCAACGAAATACAAAGAAAACAAGAAAAAAACGAGAAATTAAAAAAAAACCAGCGACCTTCTGCTGATTTCTATTCGCCTGGTATCTCAGATTTGAATTTAACGGTTTTCTGCCATTTGAGCGGTGGAAAGTGGCGGTAAAAAATGAGAGAAATTAGATCGATAAAAGGGAGCAACGAAATACAAAGAGAAACAAGAAAAAAACGAGAAATTAAAAAAAAACCAGCGACCTTCTGCTGATTTCTATTCGCCTGGTATCTCAGATTTGAATTTAACGGTTTTCTCCATTTGAGCGGTGGAAAGTGGAGGCAGAAAATGAGAGAAATTAGATCGAAAAAAAGAGACAACGAAATACGAAGAGAAACAAGAAAAAAACGAGAAATTAAAAAAAACCAGCGACCTTCTGCTGATTTCTGTTCGCCTGGTATCTCAGATTTGAATTTAACGGTTTTCTGCCATTTGAGCGGTGGAAAGTGGAGGCAGAAAATGAGAGAAATTAGATCGAAAAAAGAAGCAACGAAATACAAAGAGAAACAAGAAAAAACGAGAAATTAAAAAAAACCAGCGACCTTCTGCTGATTTCTATTCGCCTGGTATCTCAGATTTGAATTTAACGGTTTTCTGCCATTTGAGCGGTGGAAAGTAGAGGACAGAAAATGAGAGAAATTAGATCGAAAAAAGAGACAACGAAATACAAAGAAAACAAGAAAAAACGAGAAATTAAAAAAAACCAGCGACCTTCTGCTGATTTCTATTCGCCTGGTATCTCAGATTTGAATTTAACGGTTTTCTGCCATTAAGCGTGAGCGGTGGAAAGTGGAGGCAGAAAATGAGAGAAATTAGATCGAAAAAAAAGCAACGAAATACAAAGAGAAACAAGAAAAAAAAACCAACCAGCGACCTTCTGCTGATTTCTGTTCGCCTGGTATCTCAGATTTGAATTTAACGGTTTTCTCCATTTGAGCGGTGGAAAGTGGAGGCAGAAAATGAGAGAAAATTAGATCGAAAAAAAAGCAACGAAATAAAAAAAAAAAAAAAAAAAAAAAAAAAAAAAAAAAAAAAAACCAGCGACCTTCTGCTGATTTCTATTCGCCTGGTATCTCAGATTTGAATTTAACGGTTTTCTGCCATTTGAGCGGTGGAAAGTGGAGGCAGAAAATGAGAGAAATTAGATCGAAAAAAAGAAGCAACGAAATACAAAGAGAAACAAGAAAAAACGAGAAATTAAAAAAAACCAGCGACCTTCTGCTGATTTCTGTTCGCCTGGTATCTCAGATTTGAATTTAACGGTTTTCTGCCATTTGAGCGGTGGAAAGTGGAGGCAGAAAATGAGAGAAATTAGATCGAAAAAAAAAGCAACGAAATAGAAAAGAAACAAGAAAAAACGAGAAATTAAAAAAAACCAGCGACCTTCTGCTGATTTCTATTCGCCTGGTATCTCAAATTTGAATTTAACGGTTTTCTGCCATTTTGAGCGGTGGAAAGTGGAGGCAGAAAATGAGAGAAATTAGATCGAAAAAAAGCAACGAAATACAAAGAAAACAAGAAAAAACGAGAAATTAAAAAAAACCAGCGACCTTCTGCTGATTTCTGTTCGCCTGGTATCTCAGATTTGAATTTAACGGTTTTCTGCCATTTAAGCGGTGGAAAGTGGAGGCAGAAAATGAGAGAAATTAGATCGAAAAAAGAGACAACGAAATACAAAGAGAAACAAGAAAAAACGAGAAATTAAAAAAAACCAGCGACCTTCTGCTGATTTCTGTTCGCCTGGTATCTCAGATTTGAATTTAACGGTTTTCCCAATTGAGCACGGTGGAAAGTGGAGGCAGAAAAAGAAAAAATAATCAAAAAAAAAAAAGACAACGAAATACAAAGGAAACAAGAAAAAACAAGAAATTAAAAAAACCACCAGCGACCTTCTGCTGATTTCTATTCGCCTGGTATCTCAGATTTGAATTTAACGGTTTTCTGCCATTTGAGCGGTGGAAAGTGAGGCAGAAAATGAGAGAAATTAGATCGAAAAAAAGCAAAGAGAAAAACAAGAAAAAACGAGAAATTAAAAAAAACCAGCGACCTTCTGCTGATTTCTATTCGCCTGGTATCTCAGATTTGAATTTAACGGTTTTCTGCCATTTGAGCGGTGGAAAGTGGAGGCAGAAAATGAGAGAAATTAGATCGAAAAAAGAGAGCAACGAAATACAAAGAGAAACAAGAAAAAACGAGAAATTAAAAAAAACCAGCGACCTTCTGCTGATTTCTGTTCGCCTGGTATCTCAGATTTGAATTTAACGGTTTTCTGCCATTTGAGCGGTGGAAAGTGGAGGCAGAAAATGAGAGAAATTAGATCGAAAAAAAAGCAACGAAATACAAAGAGAAACAAGAAAAAACGAGAAATTAAAAAAAACCAGCGACCTTCTGCTGATTTCTGTTCGCCTGGTATCTCAGATTTGAATTTAACGGTTTTCTGCCATTTGAGCGGTGGAAAGTGGAGGCAGAAAATGAGAGAAATTAGATCGAAAAAAAAGCAACGAAATACAAAGAAAAACAAGAAAAAACGAGAAATTAAAAAAAACCAGCGACCTTCTGCTGATTTCTATTCGCCTGGTATCTCAGATTTGAATTTAACGGTTTTCTGCCATTTGAGCGGTGGAAAGTGGAGGCAGAAAATGAGAGAAATTAGATCGAAAAAAAGAGCAACGAAATACAAAGAAAACAAGAAAAAACGAGAAATTAAAAAAAACCAGCGACCTTCTGCTGATTTCTATTCGCCTGGTATCTCAGATTTGAATTTAACGGTTTTCTGCCATTTAAGCGGTGGAAAGTGGAGGCAGAAAATGAGAGAAATTAGATCGAAAAAAAAACAACGAAATACAAAGAGAAACAAGAAAAAACGAGAAATTAAAAAAACCAGCGACCTTCTGCTGATTTCTATTCGCCTGGTATCTCAGATTTGAATTTAACGGTTTTCTGCCATTTGAGCGGTGGAAAGTGGAGGCAGAAAATGAGAGAAATTAGATCGAAAAAAGAGAGCAACGAAATACAAAGAGAAACAAGAAAAAACGAGAAATTAAAAAAAAACCAGCAACCTTCTGCTGATTTCTGTTCGCCTGGTATCTCAGATTTGAATTTAACAGTTTTCTGCCATTTGAGCGGTGGAAAGTGGAGGCAGAAAATGAGAGAAATTAGATCGAAAAAAAGACAACGAAATACAAAGAGAAACAAGAAAAAACGAGAAATTAAAAAAAAACAGCGACCTTCTGCTGATTTCTATTCGCCTGGTATCTCAGATTTGAATTTAACGGTTTTCTGCCATTTGAGCGGTGGAAAGTGGAGGCAGAAAATGAGAGAAATTAGATCGAAAAAAGAAGCAACGAAATACAAAGAAAACAAGAAAAAACGAGAAATTAAAAAAAACCAGCGACCTTCTGCTGATTTCTATTCGCCTGGTATCTCAGATTTGAATTTAACAGTTTTCTGCCATTTGAGCGGTGGAAAGTGGAGGCAGAAAATGAGAGAAATTAGATCGAAAAAAAAAGCAACGAAATACAAAGAGAAACAAGAAAAAAACGAGAAATTAAAAAAAAACCAGCGACCTTCTGCTGATTTCTATTCGCCTGGTATCTCAAATTTGAATTTAACAGTTTTCTGCCATTTGAGCGGTGGAAAGTAGAGGCAGAAAATGAGAGAAATTAGATCGAAAAAAGAGAGCAACGAAATACAAAGAGAAACAAGAAAAAACGAGAAATTAAAAAAAAACCAGCGACCTTCTGCTGATTTCTATTCGCCTGGTATCTCAGATTTGAATTTAACAGTTTTCTGCCATTTGAGCGGTGGAAAGTGGAGGCAGAAAATGAGAGAAATTAGATCGAAAAAAAGAGCAACGAAATACAAAGAGAAACAAGAAAAAAAGAGAAATTAAAAAAACCAGCGACCTTCTGCTGATTTCTGTTCGCCTGGTATCTCAGATTTGAATTTAACGGTTTTCTCCATTTGAGCGGTGGAAAGTGGAGGCAGAAAATGAGAGAAATTAGATCGAAAAAAAAGAGCAACGAAATACAAAGAAAACAAGAAAAAAACGAGAAATTAAAAAAAAACCAGCGACCTTCTGCTGATTTCTATTCGCCTGGTATCTCAGATTTGAATTTAACGGTTTTCTGCCATTTGAGCGGTGGAAAGTGGAGGCAGAAAATGAAGAAAATTAGATCGAAAAAAAAGAGCAACGAAATACAAAGAGAAACAGGAAAAAACGAGAAATTAAAAAAACCAGCGACCTTCTGCTGATTTCTGTTCGCCTGGTATCTCAGATTTGAATTTAACGGTTTTCTGCCATTTGAGCGGTGGAAAGTGGAGGCAGAAAATGAGAGAAATTAGATCGAAAAAAAAGCAACGAAATACAAAGAGAAACAAGAAAAAACGAGAAATTAAAAAAAACCAGCGACCTTCTGCTGATTTCTATTCGCCTGGTATCTCAGATTTGAATTTAAAGGTTTTCTGCCATTTGAGCGGTGGAAAGTGGAGGCAGAAAATGAGAGAAATTAGATCGAAAAAAGAGAGCAACGAAATACAAAGAGAAACAAGAAAAAACGAGAAATTAAAAACCCAAATTTGAATTTAACAGTTTTCTGCCATTTGAGCGGTGGAAAGTGGAGGCAGAAAATGAGAGAAATTAGATCGAAAAAAGAGAGCAACGAAATACAAAGAGAAACAAGAAAAAAACGAGAAATAAAAAAAAAACCAGCGACCTTCTGCTGATTTCTGTTCGCCTGGTATCTCAGATTTGAATTTAACGGTTTTCTGCCATTTGAGCGGTGGAAAGTGGAGGCAGAAAATGAGAGAAATTAGATCGAAAAAAGAAGCAACGAAATACAAAGAGAAACAAGAAAAAACGAGAAATTAAAAAAAACAGCGACCTTCTGCTGATTTCTATTCGCCTGGTATCTCAGATTTGAATTTAACGGTTTTCTGCCATTTGAGCGGTGGAAAGTGGAGGCAGAAAATGAGAAAAATTAGATCGAAAAAAGAGCAACGAAATACAAAGAGAAACAAGAAAAAACAGAAATTAAAAAAAACCAGCGACCTTCTGCTGATTTCTATTCGCCTGGTATCTCAAATTTGAATTTAACGGTTTTCTGCCATTTGAGCGGTGGAAAGTGGAGGCAGAAAATGAGGGAAATTAGATCGAAAAAAAAAGCAACGAAATACAAAGAGAAACAAGAAAAAACGAGAAATTAAAAAAAAACCAGCGACCTTCTGCTGATTTCTGTTCGCCTGGTATCTCAAATTTGAATTTAACGGTTTTCTACCATTTGAGCGGTGGAAAGTGGAGGCAGAAAATGAGAAAAAAATAGATCAGAAAAAGAAAGACAACGAAATACAAAGAGAAACAAGAAAAAACAAGAAATTAAAAAAAAACCAGCGACCTTCTGCTGATTTCTGTTCGCCTGGTATCTCAAATTTGAATTTAACAGTTTTCTGCCATTTGAGCGGTGGAAAGTGGAGGCAGAAAATGAGAAGAAATTAGATCGAAAAAAGAGAGCAACGAAATAGAAAAGAAAAGAAAAAACGAGAAATTAAAAAAAAACCAGCGACCTTCTGCTGATTTCTGTTCGCCTGGTATCTCAAATTTGAATTTAACAGTTTTCTGCCATTTGAGCGGTGGAAAGTGGAGGCAGAAAATGAGAGAAAATTAGATCGAAAAAAACAAGAAAACAAAGAAAAAAACGAGAAATTAAAAAAACCAGCGACCTTCTGCTGAAGAAGGGGGCGACCTTCTGCTGATTTCTATTCGCCTGGTATCTCAAATTTGAATTTAACGGTTTTCTGCCATTTGAGCGGTGGAAAGTGGAGGCAGAAAATAAGAGAAATTAGATCGAAAAAAGAGAGCAACGAAATACAAAGAGAAACAAGAAAAAACGAGAAATTAAAAAAACCAGCGACCTTCTGCTGATTTCTGTTCGCCTGGTATCTCAGATTTGAATTTAACAGTTTTCTGCCATTTGAGCGGTGGAAAGTGGAGGCAGAAAATGAGAGAAATTAGATCGAAAAAAGAAGCAACGAAATACAAAGAGAAACAAGAAAAAACGAGAAATTAAAAAAAACCAGCGACCTTCTGCTGATTTCTGTTCGCCTGGTATCTCAGATTTGAATTTAACAGTTTTCTGCCATTTGAGCGGTGGAAAGTGGAGGCAGAAAATGAGAGAAATTAGATCGAAAAAAACGAGAAATTAAAAAAAAACCAGCGACCTTCTGCTGATTTCTGTTCGCCTGGTATCTCAAATTTGAATTTAACAGTTTTCTGCCATTTGAGCGGTGGAAAGTGGAGGCAGAAAATGAGAGAAATTAGATCGAAAAAAACGAGAAATTAAAAAAAACCAGCGACCTTCTGCTGATTTCTGTTCGCCTGGTATCTCAAATTTGAATTTAACAGTTTTCTGCCATTTGAGCGGTGGAAAGTGGAGGCAGAAAATGAGAGAAATTAAGATCGAAAAAAAGAGAGCAACGAAATACAAAGAGAAACAAGAAAAAACGAGAAATTAAAAAAAACCAGCGACCTTCTGCTGATTTCTATTCGCCTGGTATCTCAGATTTGAATTTAACAGTTTTCTGCCATTTGAGCGGTGGAAAGTGGAGGCAGAAAATGAGAGAAATTAGATCGAAAAAAAGAGACAACGAAATACAAAGAGAAACAAGAAAAAAAACGAGAAATTAAAAAAACCAGCGACCTCTGCTGATTTCTGTTCGCCTGGTATCTCAGATTTGAATTTAACGGTTTTCTGCCACTTGAGCGGTGGAAAGTGGAGAAAGAAAATGAGAGAAATTAGATCGAAAAAAGAAAGCAACGAAATACAAAGAGAAACAAGAAAAAACGAGAAATTAAAAAAACCAGCGACCTCTGCTGATTTCTGTTCGCCTGGTATCTCAGATTTGAATTTAACGGTTTTCTGCCATTTGAGCGGTGGAAAGTGGAGGCAGAAAATGAGAGAAATTAGATCGAAAAAAGAGAGCAACGAAATACAAAGAGAAACAAGAAAAAACGAGAAATTAAAAAAAACCAGCGACCTTCTGCTGATTTCTATTCGCCTGGTATCTCAGATTTGAATTTAACGGTTTTCTGCCATTTGAGCGGTGGAAAGTGGAGGCAGAAAATGAGAGAAATTAGATCGAAAAAAAGAGCAACGAAATACAAAGAGAAACAAGAAAAAACGAGAAATTAAAAAAAACCAGCGACCTTCTGCTGATTTCTGTTCGCCTGGTATCTCAAATTTGAATTTAACGGTTTTCTGCCATTTGAGCGGTGGAAAGTGGAGGCAGAAAATGAGAGAAATTAGATCGAAAAAAAGAGCAACGAAATACAAAGAGAAACAAGAAAAAAACGAGAAATTAAAAAAAACCAGCGACCTTCTGCTGATTTCTATTCGCCTGGTATCTCAAATTTGAATTTAACGGTTTTCTGCCATTTGAGCGGTGGAAAGTGGAGGCAGAAAATGAGAAAATTAGATCGAAAAAAAAGACAACGAAATACAAAGAGAAACAAGAAAAAACGAGAAATTAAAAAAAACAGCGACCTTCTGCTGATTTCTGTTCGCCTGGTATCTCAAATTTGAATTTAACAGTTTTCTGCCACTTGAGCGGTGGAAAGTGGAGGCAGAAAATGAGAGAAATTAGATCGAAAAAAAGAGACAACGAAATACAAAGAAAACAAGAAAAAACGAGAAATTAAAAAAAACCAGCGACCTTCTGCTGATTTCTGTTCGCCTGGTATCTCAGATTTGAATTTAACGGTTTAGAGCGGTGGAAAGTGGAGAAAAAACAAAAAAAAAAAAAAAAAAGAAAAAAACGAAATTAAAAAAACCAGCGACCTTCTCTGATTTCTGTCCTGGTATCTAAATTTGACAGTTTTTGCCATTTGAGCGGTGGAAAGTGGAGGCAGAAAATGGGAGAAATTGATCGAAAGAAAAGCAACGAAATAGAAAAAAAAAAACAAGAAAAATTAAAAAAACCAGCGACCTTCTGCTGATTTCTGTTCGCCTGGTATCTCAAATTTGAATTTAACAGTTTTCTGCCATTTGAGCGGTGGAAAGTAAGAGAAAGAGGCAGAAAATGAAAAAAAGTCAACCGAAAATACAAAGAGAAACAAGAAAAAACAGAAAGGAAAAAAACCAGCGACCTTCTGCTGATTTCTGTTCGCCTGGTATCTCAAATTGAATTTAACGGTTTTCTGCCACTTTGAGCGGTGGAAAGTGGAGGCAGAAAATGAGGAAATTAGATCGAAAAAAAAGCAACGAAATACAAAGAGAAACGAGAAAAAACGAGAAATTAAAAAAAACCAGCGACCTTCTGCTGATTTCTGTTCGCCTGGTATCTCAAATTGGAATTTAACAGTTTTCTGCCATTTGAGCGGTGGAAAGTGGAGGCAGAAAATGAAAGAAATTAGATCGAAAAAACAACAAAAGAAACAAGAAAAAACGAGAAATTAAAAAAAACCAGCGACCTTCTGCTGATTTCTGTTCGCCTGGTATCTCAAATTTGAATTTAACAGTTTTCTGCCATTTGAGCGGTGGAAAGTGGAGGCAGAAAATGAGAGAAATTAGATCGAAAAAAGAGAGCAACGAAATACAAAGAGAAACAAGAAAAAACGAGAAATTAAAAAAAACCAGCGACCTTCTGCTAATTTCTGTTCGCCTGGTATCTCAAATTTGAATTTAACAGTTTTCTGCCATTTGAGCGGTGGAAAGTGGAGGCAGAAAATGAGAGAAATTAGATCGAAAAAAACGAGAAATTAAAAAATAAACCAGCGACCTTCTGCTGATTTCTGTTCGCCTGGTATCTCAGATTTGAATTTAACGGTTTTCTGCCACTTGAGCGGTGGAAAGTGGAGGCAGAAAATGAGAGAAATTAGATCGAAAAAAGAGAGCAACGAAATACAAAGAGAAACAAGAAAAAACGAGAAATTAAAAAAACCAGCGACCTTCTGCTGATTTCTGTTCGCCTGGTATCTCAAATTTGAATTTAACAGTTTTCTGCCATTTGAGCGGTGGAAAGTGGAGGCAGAAAATGAGAGAAATTAGATCGAAAAAAGAGAGCAACGAAATACAAAGAGAAACAAGAAAAAACGAGAAATTAAAAAAAACCAGCGACCTTCTGCTGATTTCTGTTCGCCTGGTATCTCAAATTAGAATTTAACAGTTTTCTGTCACTTGAGCGGTGGAAAGTGGACGCAGAAAATAAGAGAAATTAGATCGAAAAAAGAGAGCAACGAAATACAAAGGGAAACAAGAAAAACCGATAAATTAAAAAAACCAGCGACCTTCTGCTGATTTCTGTTCGCCTGGTATCTCAAATTTGAATTTAACAGTTTTCTGCCATTTGAGCGGTGGAAAGTGGAGGCAGAAAATGAGAGAAATTAGATCGAAAAAAGAGAGCAACGAAATACAAAGAGAAACAAGAAAAAACGAGAAATTAAAAAAACCAGCGACCTTCTGCTGATTTCTGTTCGCCTGGTATCTCAAATTTGAATTTAACAGTTTTCTGCCATTTGAGCGGTGGAAAGTGGAGGCAGAAAATGAGAGAAATTAGATCGAAAAAAGAGAGCAACGAAATACAAAGAGAAACAAGAAAAAACGAGAAATTAAAAAAACCAGCGACCTTCTGCTGATTTCTGTTCGCCTGGTATCTCAAATTAGAATTTAACAGTTTTCTGCCATTTGAGCGGTGGAAAGTGGAGGCAGAAAATGAGAGAAATTAGATCGAAAAAAGAAGCAACGAAATACAAAGAGAAACAAGAAAAAACGAGAAATTAAAAAAAAAACTAGCGACCTTCTGCTGATTTCTGTTCGCCTGGTATCTCAAATTAGAATTTAACAGTTTTCTGCCACTTGAGCGGTGGAAAGTGGAGGCAGAAAATGAGAGAAATTAGATCGAAAAAAGAGAGCAACGAAATACAAAGAGAAACAAGAAAAAACGAGAAATTAAAAAAACCAGCGACCTTCTGCTGATTTCTGTTCGCCTGGTATCTCAAATTTGAATTTAAGGGTTTTCTGCCATTTGAGCGGTGGAAAGTGGAGGCAGAAAATGAGAGAAATTAGATCGAAAAAAGAGAGCAACGAAATACAAAGAGAAACAAGAAAAAACGAGAAATTAAAAAAACCAGCGACCTTCTGCTGATTTCTGTTCGCCTGGTATCTCAAATTTGAATTTAACAGTTTTCTGCCATTTGAGCGGTGGAAAGTGGAGGCAGAAAATGAGAGAAATTAGATCGAAAAAAGAGAGCAACGAAATACAAAGAGAAACAAGAAAAAACGAGAAATTAAAAACCCAAATTTGAATTTAACAGTTTTCTGCCACTTGAGCGGTGGAAAGTGGAGGCAGAAAATGAGAGAAATTAGATCGAAAAAAGAGAGCAACGAAATACAAAGAGAAACAAGAAAAAACGAGAAATTAAAAAAACCAGCGACCTTCTGCTGATTTCTGTTCGCCTGGTATCTCAAATTTGAATTTAACAGTTTTCTGCCACTTGAGCGGTGGAAAGTGGAGGCAGAAAATGAGAGAAATTAGATCGAAAAAAAAAAGCAACGAAATACAAAGAGAAACAAGAAAAAACGAGAAATTAAAAAAAACCAGCGACCTTCTGCTGATTTCTGTTCGCCTGGTATCTCAAATTAGAATTTAACAGTTTTCTGCCATTTGAGCGGTGGAAAGTGGAGGCAGAAAATGAGAGAAATTAGATCGAAAAAAGAGAGCAACGAAATACAAAGAGAAACAAGAAAAAACGAGAAATTAAAAAAACCAGCGACCTTCTGCTGATTTCTGTTCGCCTGGTATCTCAAATTAGAATTTAACAGTTTTCTGCCATTTGAGCGGTGGAAAGTGGAGGCAGAAAATGGAGAAATTAGATCGAAAAAAGAGAGCAACGAAATACAAAGAGAAAACAAAAAAAAACGAGAAATTAAAAAAACCAGCGACCTTCTGCTGATTTCTGTTCGCCTGGTATCTCAAATTTGAATTTAACAGTTTTCTGCCATTTGAGCGGTGGAAAGTGGAGGCAGAAAATGAGAGAAATTAGATCGAAAAAAGAGAGCAACGAAATACAAAGAGAAACAAGAAAAAACGAGAAATTAAAAAAACCAGCGACCTTCTGCTGATTTCTGTTCGCCTGGTATCTCAAATTAGAATTTAACAGTTTTCTGCCATTTGAGCGGTGGAAAGTGGAGGCAGAAAATGAGAGAAATTAGATCGAAAAAAGAGAGCAAAAAATACAAAGAGAAACAAGAAAAAACGAGAAATTAAAAAAAAACCAGCGACCTTCTGCTGATTTCTGTTCGCCTGGTATCTCAAATTAGAATTTAACAGTTTTCTGCCACTTGAGCGGTGGAAAGTGGAGGCAGAAATGAGAGAAATTAGATCGAAAAAAGAGAGCAACGAAATCCAAAGAGAAACAAGAAAAAACGAGAAATTAAAAAAAAACCAGCGACCTTCTGCTGATTTCTGTTCGCCTGGTATCTCAAATTAGAATTTAACAGTTTTCTGCCATTTGAGCGGTGGAAAGTGGAGGCAGAAAATGAGAGAAATTAGATCGAAAAAAGAGAGCAACGAAATACAAAGAGAAACAAGAAAAAACGAGAAATTAAAAAAACCAGCGACCTTCTGCTGATTTCTGTTCGCCTGGTATCTCAAATTTGAATTTAACAGTTTTCTGCCATTTGAGCGGTGGAAAGTGGAGGCAGAAAATGAGAGAAATTAGATCGAAAAAAGAGAGCAACGAAATACAAAGAGAAACAAGAAAAAACGAGAAATTAAAAAAACCAGCGACCTTCTGCTGATTTCTGTTCGCCTGGTATCTCAAATTTGAATTTAACGGTTTTCTGCCATTTGAGCGGTGGAAAGTGGAGGCAGAAAATGAGAGAAATTAGATCGAAAAAAGAGAGCAACCAAATACAAAGAGAAACAAGAAAAAACGAGAAATTAAAAAAAACCAGCGACCTTCTGCTGATTTCTGTTCGCCTGGTATCTCAAATTAGAATTTAACAGTTTTCTGCCATTTGAGCGGTGGAAAGTGGAGGCAGAAAATGGGAGAAATTAGATCGAAAAAAGAGAGCAACGAAATACAAAGAGAAACAAGAAAAAACGAGAAATTAAAAAAACCAGCGACCTTCTGCTGATTTCTGTTCGCCTGGTATCTCAGATTTGAATTTAACGGTTTTCTGCCATTTGAGCGGTGGAAAGTGGAGGCAGAAAATGAGAGAAATTAGATCGAAAAAAGAGAGCAACGAAATCCAAAGAGAAACAAGAAAAAACGAGAAATTAAAAAAAAACCAGCGACCTTCTGCTGATTTCTGTTCGCCTGGTATCTCAAATTAGAATTTAACAGTTTTCTGCCATTTGAGCGGTGGAAAGTGAAGGCAGAAAATGAGAGAAATTAGATCGAAAAAAGAGAGCAACGAAATACAAAGAGAAACAAGAAAAAACGAGAAATTAAAAAAACCAGGGACATTCTGCTGATTTATGTTCGCCTGGTATCTCAGATTTGATTTTAACGGTTTTCTGCCATTTGAGCGGTGGAAAGTGGAGGCAGAAAATGAGAGAAATTAGATCGAAAAAAGAGAGCAACGAAATACAAAGAGAAACAAGAAAAAAACGAGAAATTAAAAAAACCAGCGACCTTCTGCTGATTTCTGTTCGCCTGGTATCTCAAATTTGATTTAACGGTTTTCTGCCATTTGAGCGGTGGAAAGTGGAGGCAGAAAATGAGAGAAATTAGATCGAAAAAAGACAGCAACCAAATACAAAGAGAAACAAGAAAAAACGAGAAATTAAAAAAACCAGCGACCTTTTGCTGATTTCTGTTCGCCTGGTATCTCAAATTAGAATTTAACAGTTTTCTGCCACTTGAGCGGTGGAAAGTGGAGGCAGAAAATGAGAGAAATTAGATCGAAAAAGAGAACGAAATGCAAAGAGTCGCAAACGAAGATTAAAAAACCAGCGACCTTCTACTGATTTCTGTTCGCCTGTCAGTATATACATTTTTGAGCTTATGATTTTTTAGAATTTAAA
Source organism: Drosophila obscura (assembly GCF_018151105.1). Lineage (NCBI taxonomy): Eukaryota > Metazoa > Arthropoda > Insecta > Diptera > Drosophilidae > Drosophila > Drosophila obscura. The sequence continues at coordinate 36,875 of NW_024542702.1, read as the reverse complement.
AATTAAAAAAAAAGGCAGAAAATTTACAATTTTTTGCTACATCGTTATAAGAGATCAACAAATACAAAGTATATACCACAAAAAACATGAAATTGTAAAAACCAGCGACCTTGTATATTCTATATCGCCTGCTCTTGACGGTTTCTCGCGCACTGAACGCGGCAGAGAGTGCGAGCGAGAAAGAGAATCAGTAGCGTCAGCAGCGCTGGAGAAGGAGAGGGAACCAACATAAAATTAATTTCTTCATTCTGGCTATAATTATGATCCGATCTAGTTCAGATTCGGCAATCTGGTGATATGGGCATTCTCTACGATCTGCGTTTTTAGTTTTATCGTATCTTTAAAAATGTGCCTGCCACAGATTTTCGTCCTTTGTGGGGGCGGAAGGGGGCGGAAGGCGAAATTTTGAATCGAAAAAAGTAGCAGCGAGATATCACATGAGACTGGAAACCAAATTTGGTTTCACCAGCGACCTTCTGCTGATTTCTGTTCGCCTGGTATCTCATATTGAATTTAACGGTTTCTGACATTTGAGCGGTGGAAACAGACGGACAAAATGGCCAAATTAGATCGAAAAGGAGAGCTACATAAAGAGAAACAAGAAAAAACGGAATTAAGAAAACCAGCGACCTTTATGGGGTCGAAACGTTTCCCTGGTATCTGCGATTGCACATATCACAGTTTTCTGCCATTAAGTGGAATAGAGCCCGAAAATCTTTTTTGAGTACGGGTATAAAAAGAGAGCAACGAAATACAAAGAGAAACAAGAAAAAACGAGAAATTAAAAAAACCAGCGACCTTTTGCTGATTTCTGTTCGCCTGGTATCTCAAATTTGAATTTAACAGTTTTCTGCCACTTGAGCGGTGGAAAGTGGAGGCAGAAAATGAGAGAAATTAGATCGAAAAAAAGAGCAACGAAATACAAAGAGAAACAAGAAAAAACGAGAAATTAAAAAAACCAGCGACCTTTTGCTGATTTCTGTTCGCCTGGTATCTCAAATTTGAATTTAACAGTTTTCTGCCACTTGAGCGGTGGAAAGTGGAGGCAGAAAATGAGAGAAATTAGATCGAAAAAAAAAAGCTACCAAATACAAAGAGAAACAAGAAAAAACGAGATATTAAAAAAACCAGCGACCTTCTGCTGATTTCTGTTCGCCTGGTATCTCAAATTAGAATTTAACAGTTTTCTGCCACTTGAGCGGTGGAAAGTGGAGGCAGAAAATGAGAGAAATTAGATCGAAAAAAGAGAGCAACGAAATACAAAGAGAAACAAGAAAAAACGAGAAATTAAAAAAACCAGCGACCTTCTGCTGATTTCTGTTCGCCTGGTATCTCAAATTAGAATTTAACAGTTTTCTGCCACTTGAGCGGTGGAAAGTGGAGGCAGAAAATGAGAGAAATTAGATCGAAACGAGAAGGAACGAATAGTCGAGAAACAAGAAAAAACGAGAAATTAAAAAAACCAGCGACCTTCTGCTGATTTCTGTTCGCCTGGTATTCAAATTAAAAATTTTACAGTTTTCTCCATTTGAGCGGTGGAAAGTGGAGGCAGAAAATGAGAGACAATTATATCCAAAAAAAGACAACGAAATACAAAGAGAAACAAGAAAAAACGAGAAATTAAAAAAACCAGCGACCTTCTGCTGATTTCTGTTCGCCTGGTATCTGAACGCGGCAGAGTTTTCTGCCATTTGAGCGAGAAAGAGAAAATCAGTTGAGTCAGCAAGGCTGAGAAAAAGAGGGAACCAACATAAAATTAATTTCTCATTCTGGCTATATTATGATCCGATCTAGTTCAGATTCGGCAATCTGGTGAGATGATGGGCATTCTCTACAAAGAGAAACAAGAAAAACGAGAAATTAAAAAAACCAGCGACCTTTGCTGATTTCTGTTCGCCTGCCACAGATTTTCGTCCTTTGTGGGGGAAAGAAGGGGGAAAATGGGAGAAATTAGTCGAAATACAACTGTACAAGTGGATATCAAAAACGAGATTAAAACAAACTTCTGGTTTCTCTTCGCCTGGTATCTCAGATTAGGCGCTATCAAGACGGACATTTGAGCGGTGGAAAGTGGAGGCAGAAAACATGGGAAATTAGATCGAAAAGAGAGCAACGAAATACTAGAGAAACAAGAAAAAACGAGAAATTTAAAAAACCAGCGACCTTCTGCTGATTTCTGTTCGCCTGGTATCTCAAATTCGAATTTTACCAAGTTTTATACCCTTAACGCTGGAAGTGGAGGCGAATGGGGATTAGATCGAAAAAAGAGAGCAACGAAATACAAAGAGAAACAAGAAAAAACGAGAAATTAAAAAAACCAGCGACCTTCTGCTGATTTCTGTTCGCCTGGTATCTCAAATTTGAATTTAACAGTTTTCTGCCACTTGAGCGGTGGAAAGTGGAGGCAGAAAATGAGAGAAATTAGATCGAAAAAAGAGAGCAACCAAATACAAAGAGAAACAAGAAAAAACGAGAAATTAAAAAAACCAGCGACCTTCTGCTGATTTCTGTTCGCCTGGTATCTCAAATTTGAATTTAACAGTTTTCTGCCATTTGAGCGGTGGAAAGTGGAGGCAGAAAATGAGAGAAATTAGATCGAAAAAAAAAAGCAACGAAATACAAAGAGAAACAAGAAAAAACGAGAAATTAAAAAAACCAGCGACCTTCTGCTGATTTCTGTTCGCCTGGTATCTCAAATTAGAATTTAACAGTTTTCTGCCATTTGAGCGGTGGAAAGTGGAGGCAGAAAATGAGAGAAATTAGATCGAAAAAAGAGAGCAACGAAATCCAAAGAGAAACAAGAAAAAACGAGAAATTAAAAAAAAACCAGCGACCTTCTGCTGATTTCTGTTCGCCTGGTATCTCAAATTAGAATTTAACAGTTTTCTGCCATTTGAGCGGTGGAAAGTGGAGGCAGAAAATGAGAGAAATTAGATCGAAAAAAGAGAGCAACGAAATACAAAGAGAAACAAGAAAAAACGAGAAATTAAAAAAACCAGCGACCTTCTGCTGATTTCTGTTCGCCTGGTATCTCAAATTTGATTTAAGCGGTTTTCTGCCATTTGAGCGGTGGAAAGTGGAGGCAGAAAATGAGAGAAATTAGATCGAAAAAAGAGAGCAACGAAATACAAAGAGAAAAAAGAAAAAACGAGAAATTAAAAAAACCAGCGACCTTCTGCTGATTTCTGTTCGCCTGGTATCTCAAATTTGAATTTAACAATTTTCTGCCATTTGAGCGTTGGAAAGTGGAGGCAGAAAATGAGAGAAATTAGATCGAAAAAAAGAGAGCAACCAAATACAAAGAGAAACAAGAAAAAACGAGAAATTAAAAAAAACCAGCGACCTTCTGCTGATTTCTGTTCGCCTGGTATCTCAAATTAGAATTTAACAGTTTTCTGCCATTTGAGCGGTGGAAAGTGGAGGCAGAAAATGGGAGAAATTAGATCGAAAAAAGAGAACAACGAAATACAAAGAGAAACAAGAAAAAACGAGAAATTAAAAAAACCAGCGACCTTCTGCTGATTTCTGTTCGCCTGGTATCTCAAATTTGAATTTAACAGTTTTCTGCCATTTGAGCGGTGGAAAGTGGAGGCAGAAAATGAGAGAAATTAGATCGAAAAAAGAGAGCAACGAAATACAAAGAGAAACAAGAAAAAAACGAGAAATTAAAAAAACCAGCGACCTTCTGCTGATTTCTGTTCGCCTGGTATCTCAAATTAGAATTTAACAGTTTTCTGCCATTTGAGCGGTGGAAAGTGGAGGCAGAAAATGAGAGAAATTAGATCGAAAAAAGAGAGCAACGAAATACAAAGAGAAACAAGAAAAAACGAGAAATTAAAAAAACCAGCGACCTTCTGCTGATTTCTGTTCGCCTGGTATCTCAAATTTGATTTTAACGGTTTTCTGCCATTTGAGCGGTGGAAAGTGGAGGCAGAAAATGAGAGAAATTAGATCGATAAAAGAGAGCAACGAAATACAAAGAGAAACAAGAAAAAAACGAGAAATTAAAAAAACCAGCGACCTTCTGCTGATTTCTGTTCGCCTGGTATCTCAGATTTGAATTTAACGGTTTTCTGCCATTTGAGCGGTGGAAAGTGGAGGCAGAAAATGAGAGAAATTAGATCGAAAAAAGAGAGCAACGAAATCCAAAGAGAAACAAGAAAAAACGAGAAATTAAAAAAACCAGCGACCTTTTGCTGATTTCTGTTCGCCTGGTATCTCAAATTAGAATTTAACAGTTTTCTGCCATTTGAGCGGTGGAAAGTGGAGGCAGAAAATGAGAGAAATTAGATCGAAAAAAGAGAACGAAATACAAAGAGAAACAAGAAAAAACGAGAAATTAAAAAAACCAGCGACCTTCTGCTGATTTCCGTACTCAGCCTGGTATATACAATTTTGAATTTAACGATTTTTCCTTGAGAATTTGAAAATAAAAAAAAATAGATTTTACATTGCTACATCGTTATCACATCTACATCTACAATGTATAAACCACACCTAACATGTAGATTGTCTGTACCATTTATACATCTCCCCGCTGGGGTTCTCGCGACTGAACGCGGAGAGTGGCGAGCGGAAAAGAACAGTGCAGCAGCGCTGGAGGGGGGAGGAGAAATCAGGATAATTAGACCGATAAGTCAGATCGGCAAAGAAAAAACGATGGGAAAAAAACCAGCGACCTTCTTTTGATTTCTATTCGCCTGGATCTTTAAAAATTGCCTGCCACAGATTTTCGTCCTTTGTGGGGGTGGAAAGTGGAGGCAGAAAATGAGAAAAATTAGATCAAAAAAAGAGTGAAATCACATGAAACTGGAAAACAAATTTGGCCCAGCGACCTTCTGCTGATTTCTGTTCGCCTGATCTCAAATTAGAGACAGATTTCGGACATTTGAGCGGACGAAAGTGGAGACATGGCATAATCGACTCGGCTAAAGAGCAACTGAAATACAAAGAGAAACAAGAAAAAACTAGAAATTAAAAAAAACCAGCGACCTTCTGCTGATTTCTGTTCGCCTGGTATCTCAAATTAGAATTTAACAGTTTTCTGCCATTTGAGCGGTGGAAAGTGGAGGCAGAAAATGAGAGAAATTAGATCGAAAAAAGAGAGCAACGAAATACAAAGAGAAACAAGAAAAAACGAGAAATTAAAAAAACCAGCGACCTTCTGCTGATTTCTGTTCGCCTGGTATCTCAAATTTGAATTTAACAGTTTTCTGCCATTTGAGCGGTGGAAAGTGGAGGCAGAAAATGAGAGAAATTAGATCGAAAAAAGAGAGCAACCAAATACAAAGAGAAACAAGAAAAAACGAGAAATTAAAAAAACCAGCGACCTTCTGCTGATTTCTGTTCGCCTGGTATCTCAAATTAGAATTTAACAGTTTTCTGCCATTTGAGCGGTGGAAAGTGGAGGCAGAAAATGAGAGAAATTAGATCGAAAAAAGAGAGCAACGAAATACAAAGAGAAACAAGAAAAAACGAGAAATTAAAAAAACCAGCGACCTTCTGCTGATTTCTGTTCGCCTGGTATCTCAAATTAGAATTTAACAGTTTTCTGCCATTTGAGCGGTGGAAAGTGGAGGCAGAAAATGAGAGAAATTAGATCGAAAAAAGAGAGCAACGAAATACAAAGAGAAACAAGAAAAAACGAGAAATTAAAAAAACCAGCGACCTTTTGCTGATTTCTGTTCGCCTGGTATCTCAAATTAGAATTTAACAGTTTTCTGCCACTTGAGCGGTGGAAAGTGGAGGCAGAAAATGAGAGAAATTAGATCGAAAAAAGAGAACGAAATACAAAGAGAAACAAGAAAAAACGAGAAATTAAAAAAACCAGCGACCTTCTGCTGATTTCTGTTCGCCTGGTACTCAAATTTAATTTTAGAGTTTACTGCATTTGTCGGTGGAAAGTGAAGCAGAAAAGGAAAAATTTTAAAAGATGTTACAATTTGAAACAAGAAAACGGAAATTAAAAACAGCGACCTCTGCTATTTCTGTTCCCTGTATCTAACATGTAGATTTAACAGTTTTCCCATTTGAGCGGTGGAAAGTGGAGGCAGAAAATGAGGGAAATTAGATCGAAAAAAACAACGAAATACAAAGAGAAACAAGAAAAAACGAGAAAGTAAAAAAACCAGCGACCTTTGTAATTTCTTTCTCCTGGTATAATTAAATCCGATCTAGTTAGATTCGGCAAGGTAGAGGGAAAGCGAGCGGGGGGGGGGGGGGGCGAAAATTTGAAATACAGAGCAGTGCAAGAAAACACATGAGTAAGAAAACCACAACTTCTGCTGATTTCTGTTCGCCTGGTATCTCAAATTAGAATTTAACAGTTTTCTGCCATTTGAGCGGTGGAAAGACGGAGCAGAAAATGACAGAAATTAGATCGAAAAAAAGGCAACGAAATGCAAAGAGAACAAGAAAAAACGAGAAATTAAAAAAACCAGCGACCTTCTGCTGATTTCTGTTCGCCTGGTATCTCAAATTTGAATTTAACAGTTTTCTCCATTTGAGCGGTGGAAAGTGGAGGCAGAATGGAGAAATTAGATCGAAAAAAGAGAGCAACGAAATACAAAGAGAAACAAGAAAAAACGAGAAATTAAAAAAACCAGCGACCTTTTGCTGATTTCTGTTCGCCTGGTATCTCAAATTTGAATTTAACAGTTTTCTGCCACTTTGGCGGTGGAAAGTGGAGGCAGAAAATGAGAGAAATTAGATCGAAAAAAGAGAGCAACCAAATACAAAGAGAAACAAGAAAAAAACGAGAAATTAAAAAAACCAGCGACCTTCTGCTGATTTCTGTTCGCCTGGTATCTCAAATTTGAATTTAACAGTTTTCTGCCACTTGAGCGGTGGAAAGTGGAGGCAGAAAATGAGAGAAATTAGATCGAAAAAAAAAAGCAACCAAATACAAAGAGAAACAAGAAAAAACGAGAAATTAAAAAAACCAGCGACTTTTTGCTGATTTCTGTTCGCCTGGTATCTTAAATTAGAATTTAACAGTTTTCTGCCATTTGAGCGGTGGAAAGTGGAGGCAGAAAATGGGAGAAATTAGATCGAAAAAAGAGAGCAACGAAATACAAAGAGAAACAAGAAAAAACGAGAAATTAAAAAAACCAGCGACCTTTTGCTGATTTCTGTTCGCCTGGTATCTCAAATTAGAATTTAACAGTTTTCTGCCATTTGAGCGGTGGAAAGTGGAGGCAGAAAATGAGAGAAATAAGATCGAAAAAAGAGAGCAACGAAATCCAAAGAGAAACAAGAAAAAACGAGAAATTAAAAAAACTATCGACCTTCTGCTGATTTCTGTTCTCCTGGTATCTCAAATTAGAATTTAACAGTTTTCTGCCATTTGAGCGGTGGAAAGTGGAGGCAGAAAATATGAGAAATTAGATCGAAAAAAGAGAGCAACGAAATCCAAAGAGAAACAAGAAAAAACTAGAAATTAAAAAAACCAGCGACCTTCTGCTGATTTCTGTTCGCCTGGTATCTCAAATTAGAATTTAACAGTTTTCTGCCATTTGAGCGGTGGAAAGTGGAGGCAGAAAATGGGAGAAATTAGATCGAAAAAAGAGAGCAACGAAATACAAAGAGAAACCAAAAAAAAACGAGAAATTAAAAAAACCAGCGACCTTTTGCTGATTTCTGTTCGCCTGGTATCTCAAATTTGAATTTAACAGGTTTCTGCCATTTGAGCGGTGGAAAGTGGAGGCAGAAAATGAGAGAAATTAGATCGAAAAAAGAGAGCAACCAAATACAAAGAGAAACAAGAAAAAACGAGATATTAAAAAAACCAGCGACCTTCTGCTGATTTCTGTTCGCCTGGTATCTCAAATTAGAATTTAACAGTTTTCTGCCATTTGAGCGGTGGAAAGTGGAGGCAGAAAATGGGAGAAATTAGATCGAAAAAAGAGAGCAACGAAATACAAAGAGAAACAAGAAAAAACGAGAAATTAGAAAAAAACCAGCGACCTTCTGCTGATTTCTGTTCGCCTGGTATCTCAGATTTGATTTTAGCGGTTTTCTGCCATTTGAGCGGTGGAAAGTGGAGGCAGAAATTGAGAGAAATTAGATCGAAAAAAGAGAGCAACGAAATACAAAGAGAAACAAGAAAAAAACGAGAAATTAAAAAAACCAGCGACCTTCTGCTGATTTCTGTTCGCCTGGTATCTCAAATTAGAATTTAACAGTTTTCTGCCATTTGAGCGGTGGAAAGTGGAGGCAGAAAATGAGAGAAATTAGATCGAAAAGAGAGAGGAACCAAATACAAAGTGAAACAAGAAACGAGAAATTAAAAAAACCAGCGACCTTCTGCTGATTTCTGTTCGCCTGGTATCTCAATTTTGAGCTTTAACAGTTTTTTAGAATTTAAAAATTGAAAAAAAATTTTACATTTTACATTTTTTTGCTACAACTGATATCCAAAGAAAAACAAGAAAAACGAGAAATTAAAAAAACCAGCACCTTCTGCTGATTGTACACGTAGTATCTAAATTCTACATTTAACTCCGCTGGGTTGCTCGCCACTGAACGGTGGAGAGTGCGAGGCAGAAAATGAAACAGATTAGAGTCAGCAGGAAAAGGAGAGGACAACCAACATAAAATTAATTTTTCATTCTGGCTATAATTATGATCCGATCTACTTCAGATTCGGTCTGGTGATATGGGATCTCACTCTGGTTTTTTTATCGTATTTCTTTAAAAGTGTGCCTGCCACAGATTTTCGTCCTTTGTGGGGGCGGAAAGGGGAGGGGAAAAATTGAAAAACACTAGAAAAAGCGAGAAATCAAATAGTCTGGAAACCAAAGTGCGACCTTCTGCTGTTTCTGTTCGCCTGGTATCTCTAATTGAATTTAACAGTTTCTGCCATTTGAGCGGACAGAAAGTGGAGGCAGAAATGACAGAAATTAGATGGCCATAAAGAGCAACGAAATCCAAAGAAAACAAGAAAAAACGAGAAATTAAAAAAACCAGCGACCTTCTCCTGATTTCTGTTCGCCTGGTATCTCAAATTTACACTTAACAGTTTTCTACCCCTTTGACCGTGGTGAGTGGAGGCAGAAATGAGGTGATAAAAAGAGAGCAACGAAATACAAAGAGAAACAAGAAAAAACGAGAAATTAAAAAAACCAGCGACCTTTTGCTGATTTCTGTTCGCCTGGTATCTCAAATTTGAATTTAACAGTTTTCTGCCACTTGAGCGGTGGAAAGTGGAGGCAGAAAATGAGAGAAATTAGATCGAAAAAAGAGAGCAACGAAATACAAAGAGAAACAAGAAAAAACGAGAAATTAAAAAAACCAGCGACCTTCTGCTGATTTCTGTTCGCCTGGTATCTCAAATTTGAATTTAACAGTTTTCTGCCATTTGAGCGGTGGAAAGTGGAATCAGAAAATGAGAGAAATTAGATCGAAAAAAGAAAGCAACCAAATACAAAGAGAAACAAGAAAAAACGAGAAATTAAAAAAACCAGCGACCTTCTGCTGATTTCTGTTCGCCTGGTATCTCAAATTAGAATTTTAACAGTTTTCTGCCATTTGAGCGGTGGAAAGTGGAGGCAGAAAATGGGAGAAATTAGATCGAAAAAAGAGAGCAACGAAATACAAAGAGAAACAAGAAAAAACGAGAAATTAAAAAAACCAGCGACCTTCTGCTGATTTCTGTTCGCCTGGTATCTCAAATTAGAATTTAACAGTTTTCTGCCATTTGAGCGGTGGAAAGTGGAGGCAGAAAATGAGAGAAATTAGATCGAAAAAAGAGAGCAACGAAATCCAAAGAGAAACAAGAAAAAACGAGAAATTAAAAAAACCAGCGACCTTCTGCTGATTTCTGTTCGCCTGGTATCTCAAATTAGAATTTAACAGTTTTCTGCCATTTGAGCGGTGGAAAGTGGAGGCAGAAAATGAGAGAAATTAGATCGAAAAAAGAGAGCAACGAAATCCAAAGAGAAACAAGAAAAAACGAGAAATTAAAAAAACCAGCGACCTTCTGCTGATTTCTGTTCGCCTGGTATCTCAAATTAGAATTTAACAGTTTTCTGCCATTTGAGCGGTGGAAAGTGGAGGCAGAAAATGAGAGAAATTAGATCGAAAAAAGAGAGCAACGAAATCCAAAGAGAAACAAGAAAAAACGAGAAATTAAAAAAACCAGCGACCTTTTGCTGATTTCTGTTCGCCTGGTATCTCAAATTTGAATTTAACAGGTTTCTGCCATTTGAGCGGTGGAAAGTGGAGGCAGAAAATGAGAGAAATTAGATCGAAAAAAGAGAGCAACGAAATACAAAGAGAAACAAGAAAAAACGAGAAATTAAAAAAACCAGCGACCTTCTGCTGATTTCTGTTCGCCTGGTATCTCAAATTAGAATTTAACAGTTTTCTGCCATTTGAGCGGTGGAAAGTGGAGGCAGAAAATGAGAGAAATTAGATCGAAAAAAGAGAGCAACGAAATACAAAGAGAAACAAGAAAAAACGAGAAATTAAAAAAACCAGCGACCTTCTGCTGATTTCTGTTCGCCTGGTATCTCAAATTAGAATTTAACGGTTTTCTGCCATTTGAGCGGTGGAAAGTGGAGGCAGAAAATGAGAGAAATTAGATCGAAAAAAGAGAGCAACGAAATACAAAGAGAAACAAGAAAAAACGAGAAATTAAAAAAACCAGCGACCTTCTGCTGATTTCTGTTCGCCTGGTATCTCAGATTTGAATTTAACAGTTTTCTGCCATTTGAGCGGTGGAAAGTGGAGGCAGAAAATGGGAGAAATGAGAGCAAAAAAAGAGAGCAACGAAATACAAAGAGAAACAAGAAAAAAACGAGAATTTAAATATAGCAGCGACCTTCTGCTGATTTCTGTTCGCCTGGTATCTCAAATTTGAATTTAACAGGTTTTCTGCCATTTGAGCGGTGGAAAGTGGAGGCAGAAAATGAGAGAAATTAGATCGAAAAAAGAGAGCAACCAAATACAAAGAGAAACAAGAAAAAACGAGAAATTAAAAAAACCAGCGACCTTCTGCTGATTTCTGTTCGCCTGGTATCTCAAATTAGAATTTAACAGTTTTCTGCCATTTGAGCGGTGGAAAGTGGAGGCAGAAAATGGGAGAAATTAGATCGAAAAAAGAGAGCAACGAAATACAAAGAGAAACAAGAAAAAACGAGAAATTAAAAAAAACCAGCGACCTTCTGCTGATTTCTGTTCGCCTGGTATCTCAAATTAGATTTTAACGGTTTTCTGCCATTTGAGCGGTGGAAAGTGGAGGCAGAAAATGAGAGAAATTAGATCGAAAAAAGAGAGCAACGAAATACAAAGAGAAACAAGAAAAAAACGAGAAATTAAAAAAACCAGCGACCTTCTGCTGATTTCTGTTCGCCTGGTATCTCAAATTAGAATTTAACAGTTTTCTGCCATTTGAGCGGTGGAAAGTGGAGGCAGAAAATGAGAGAAATTAGATCGAAAAAAGAGAGCAACGAAATACAAAGAGAAACAAGAAAAAACGAGAAATTAAAAAAACCAGCGACCTTCTGCTGATTTCTGTTCGCCTGGTACTCAAATTAGAATTTACAGTTTTCTGCCATTTAGCGGGTGGAAAGTGGAGGCAGAAAATGAGAGAAAGATCGAAAAGAGAAACGAAATACAAAGAGAAACAAGAAAAACGAGAAATTAAAAAAACCAGCGACCTTCTGCTGATTTCTTCGCCTGGTATCTCAAATTAGAATTTAACAGTTTTCTGCCATTTGAGCGGTGGAAAGTGGAGGCAGAAAATGAGAGAAATTAGATCGAAAAAAAGAGCAACGCAATACAAAGAGAAACAAGAAAAAACGAGAAATTAAAAAAAACCAGCGACCTTCTGCTGATTTCTGTTCGCCTGGTATCTAAATTTGAATTTAACAGTTTTCTGCCATTTGAGCGGTGGAAAGTGGAGGCAGAAAATGGGAAAAATTGCGAAAAAAAAGAGCAACGAAATACAGAGAAACAAGAAAAAACGAGAATTTAAAAAAACCAGCGACCTTCTGCTGATTTCTGTTCGCCTGGTATCTCAAATTAGAATTTAACAGTTTTCTGCCATTTGAGCGGTGGAAAGTGGAGGCAGAAAATGAGAGAAATTAGATCGAAAAAAGAGAGCAACGAAATACAAAGAGAAACAAGAAAAAACGAGAAATTAAAAAAACCAGCGACCTTCTGCTGATTTCTGTTCGCCTGGTATCTCAAATTAGAATTTAACAGTTTTCTGCCATTTGAGCGGTGGAAAGTGGAGGCAGAAAATGAGAGAAATTAGATCGAAAAAAGAGAGCAACGAAATACAAAGAGAAACAAGAAAAAACGAGAAATTAAAAACCCAAATTTGAATTTAACAGTTTTCTGCCATTTGAGCGGTGGAAAGTGGAGGCAGAAAATGAGAGAAATTAGATCGAAAAAAGAGCAACGAAATACAAAGAGAAACAAGAAAAAACGAGAAATTAAAAAAACCAGCGACCTTCTGCTGATTTCTGTTCGCCTGGTATCTCAAATTAGAATTTAACAGTTTTCTGCCATTTGAGCGGTGGAAAGTGGAGGCAGAAAATGAGAGAAATTAGATCGAAAAAAGAGAGCAACCAAATACAAAGAGAAACAAGAAAAAAACGAGAAATTAAAAAAAAACCAGCGACCTTCTGCTGATTTCTGTTCGCCTGGTATCTCAAATTAGAATTTAACAGTTTTCTGCCATTTGAGCGGTGGAAAGTGGAGGCAGAAAATGGGAGAAATTAGATCGAAAAAAGAGAGCAACGAAATACAAAGAGAAACAAGAAAAAACGAGAAATTAAAAAAACCAGCGACCTTCTGCTGATTTCTGTTCGCCTGGTATCTCAAATTAGAATTTAACAGTTTTCTGCCATTTGAGCGGTGGAAAGTGGAGGCAGAAAATGGGAGAAATTAGATCGAAAAAAGAGAGCAACGAAATACAAAGAGAAACAAGAAAAAACGAGAAATTAAAAAAACCAGCGACCTTCTGCTGATTTCTGTTCGCCTGGTATCTCAAATTAGAATTTAACAGTTTTCTGCCATTTGAGCGGTGGAAAGTGGAGGCAGAAAATGAGAGAAATTAGATCGAAAAAAGAGAGCAACGAAATACAAAGAGAAACAAGAAAAAACGAGAAATTAAAAAAACCAGCGACCTTCTGCTGATTTCTGTTCGCCTGGTATCTCAAATTAGAATTTAACAGTTTTCTGCCATTTGAGCGGTGGAAAGTGGAGGCAGAAAATGAGAGAAATTAGATCGAAAAAAGAGAACAACGAAATACAAAGAGAAACAAGAAAAAACGAGAAATTAAAAAAACCAGCGACCTTCTGCTGATTTCTGTTCGCCTGGTATCTCAAATTAGAATTTAACAGGTTTTCTGCCATTTGAGCGGTGGAAAGTGGAGGCAGAAAATGAGAGAAATTAGATCGAAAAAAGAGAGCAACGAAATACAAAGAGAAACAAGAAAAAACGAGAAATTAAAAAAACCAGCGACCTTCTGCTGATTTCTGTTCGCCTGGTATCTCAAATTAGAATTTAACAGTTTTCTGCCATTTGAGCGGTGGAAAGTGGAGGCAGAAAATGAGAGAAATTAGATCGAAAAAAGAGAGCAACGAAATACAAAGAGAAACAAGAAAAAACGAGAAATTAAAAAAAAACCAGCGACCTTCTGCTGATTTCTGTTCGCCTGGTATCTCAAATTAGAATTTAACGGTTTTCTGCCATTTGAGCGGTGGAAAGTGGAGGCAGAAAATGAGAGAAATTAGATCGAAAAAAGAGAGCAACGAAATACAAAGAGAAACAAGAAAAAAACGAGAAATTAAAAAAACCAGCGACCTTCTGCTGATTTCTGTTCGCCTGGTATCTCAAATTAGAATTTAACAGTTTTCTGCCATTTGAGCGGTGGAAAGTGGAGGCAGAAAATGAGAGAAATTAGATCGAAAAAAGAGAGCAACGAAATACAAAGAGAAACAAGAAAAAACGAGAAATTAAAAAAAACCAGCGACCTTCTGCTGATTTCTGTTCGCCTGGTATCTCAAATTAGAATTTAACAGTTTTCTGCCATTTGAGCGGTGGAAAGTGGAGGCAGAAAATGAGAGAAATTGAAAAAAGAACAGACGGAAAAAAGAAAACGGAGAAAAAAAAAACCAACCTTCTATACCACCCGTACTCAGTCAGTATAATAAAAGACAAAAAAAGAAAAAGAAAAAAAAAAAAAAAAAAAAATTACAAGGAGAAACAAGAAAAACGAGAAATTAAAAAAAACCAGCGACCTTCTGCTGATTTCTGTTCGCCTAGTATCTCAAATTAGAATTTAACAGTTTTCTGCCATTTGAGCGGTGGAAAGTGGAGGCAGAAAATGAGAAATTAGATCGAAGAGAGCAACTGGATACAAAGAGGAACAAGAAAAAACGAGAAATTAAAAAACCAGCGACCTTCTGCTGATTTCTGTTCGCCTGGTATCTCAAATTAGAATTTAACAGTTTTCTGCCATTTGAGCGGTGGAAAGTGGAGCCAGCAAATGTGAGAAATTAGATCGAAAAAAGAGAGCAACGAAATACAAAGAAACAAGAAAAAACGAGAAATTAAAAAAAACCAGCGACCTTCTGCTGATTTCTGTTCGCCTGGTATCTCAAATTTGAATTTAACAGTTTTCTGCCATTTGAGCGGGAAAGTGGAGGCAGAAAATGAGAGAAATTAGATCGAAAAAAGAGCGCAACGAAATAAAAGAGAAACAAGAAAAAACGAGAAATTAAAAAAACCAGCGACCTTCTGCTGATTTCCGTTCGCCTGGTATCTCAAATTTGAATTTAACAGTTTTCTGCCACTTGCGGTGGAAAGTGGAGGCAGAAAATGAGAGAAATTAGATCGAAAAAAGAGAGCTACCAAATACAAAGAGAAACAAGAAAAAACGAGATATTAAAAAAACCAGCGAACTTCTGCTGATTTCCGTTCGCCTGGTATCTCAAATTTGAATTAAACAGTTTTCTGCCACTTGAGCGGTGGAAAGTGGAGGCAGAAAATGAGAGAAATTAGATCGAAAAAAGAGAGCAACGAAATACAAAGAGAAACAAGAAAAAACGAGAAATTAAAAAAAAAAACCAGCGACCTTCTGCTGATTTCTGTTCGCCTGGTATCTCAAATTAGAATTAAACAGTTTTCTGCCACTTGAGCGGTGGAAAGTGGAGGCAGAAAATGAGAGAAATTAGATCGAAAAAAAAAAGCTACCAAATACAAAGAGAAACAAGAAAAAACGAGATATTAAAAAAACCAGCGACCTTCTGCTGATTTCTGTTCGCCTGGTATCTCAAATTAGAATTTTACAGTTTTCTGCCATTTGAGCGGTGGAAAGTGGAGGCAGAAAATGGGAGAAATTAGATCGAAAAAAGAGAGCAACGAAATACAAAGAGAAACAAGAAAAAACGAGAAATTAAAAAAACCAGCGACCTTCTGCTGATTTCTGTTCGCCTGGTATCTCAAATTAGAATTTAACAGTTTTCTGCCATTTGAGCGGTGGAAAGTGGAGGCAGAAAATGAGAGAAATTAGATCGAAAAAAGAGAGCAACGAAATCCAAAGAGAAACAAGAAAAAACGAGAAATTAAAAAAACCAGCGACCTTCTGCTGATTTCTGTTCGCCTGGTATCTCAAATTAGAATTTAACAGTTTTCTGCCATTTGAGCGGTGGAAAGTGGAGGCAGAAAATGAGAGAAATTAGATCGAAAAAAGAGAGCAACGAAATCCAAAGAGAAACAAGAAAAAACGAGAAATTAAAAAAACCAGCGACCTTCTGCTGATTTCTGTTCGCCTGGTATCTCAAATTAGAATTTAACAGTTTTCTGCCATTTGAGCGGTGGAAAGTGGAGGCAGAAAATGAGAGAAATTAGATCGAAAAAAGAGAGCAACGAAATACAAAGAGAAACAAAAAAAAACGAGAAATTAAAAAAACCAGCGACCTTCTGCTGATTTCTGTTCGCCTGGTATCTCAAATTTGAATTTAACAGGTTTTCTGCCATTTGAGCGGTGGAAAGTGGAGGCAGAAAATGAGAGAAATTAGATCGAAAAAAGAAAGCAACGAAATCCAAAGAGAAACAAGAAAAAACGAGAAATTAAAAAAACCAGCGACCTTCTGCTGATTTCTGTTCGCCTGGTATCTCAAATTAGAATTTAACAGTTTTCTGCCATTTGAGCGGTGGAAAGTGGAGGCAGAAAATGAGAGAAATTAGATCGAAAAAAGAGAGCAACGAAATACAAAGAGAAACAAGAAAAAACGAGAAATTAGAAAAAAACCAGCGACCTTCTGCTGATTTCTGTTCGCCTGGTATCTCAGATTTGAATTTAGCGGTTTTCTGCCATTTGAGCGGTGGAAAGTGGAGGCAGAAATTGAGAGAAATTAGATCGAAAAAAGAGAGCAACGAAATACAAAGAGAAACAAGAAAAAAACGAGAAATTAAAAAAACCAGCGACCTTCTGCTGATTTCTGTTCGCCTGGTATCTCAGATTTGTATTTAACGGTTTTCTGCCACTTGAGCGGTGGAAAGTGGAGGCAGAAAATGAGAGAAATTAGATCGAAAAAAGAGAGCAACCAAATACAAAGAGAAACAAGAAAAAACGAGAAATTAAAAAAACCAGCGACCTTTTGCTGATTTCTGTTCGCCTGGTATCTCAAATTAGAATTTAACAGTTTTCTGCCACTTGAGCGGTGGAAAGTGGAGGCAGAAAATGAGAGAAATTAGATCGAAAAGAGAAGCAACGAAATACAAAGTACAAGAAAAACGAAATTCAGGAAACCAGCGACCTTCTGCTGATTTCTGTTCGCCGTACTCAGTCAGTATATACATTTTTGAGCTTATGATTTTTTAGAATTTAAAAAAAAAAAAAAAATTTTACATTTTACATTTTTTTGCTAAATCTGTTATCTAAATCTAAATCTACAATGTATATTCCACATCTAACATGTAGATTGTACATGTACCATTTATATTCTACATCTCCTCCGCTAGGGGTTGCTCGCGCACTGAACGCGGCAGAGTGTGCGAGGAGAAAGAGAAATCAGTAGCGTAAGCAGCGCTGGAGAAAAAGGAGGGGGGACCAACATAAAATTAATTTTCTTCATTCTGGCTATAATTATGATCCGATCTAGTTCAGATTCGGCAATCTGGTAACAGAAAGGGAATTCTCTACGACTACTGCGTTTTAGTTTTATCGTATCTTTAAAAATGTGCCTGCCACAGATTTTCGTCCTTTGAGGGGGCGGAAGGGGGCGGGGCGAAATTTTGAAATACACTTGTAGCAGTGTGATATCACATGAGACTGGAAACCAAATTTGGTTTCCCTAGCTCTTATAATTTCTGTTCGCCTGGTGTCTCAATCAAGACGGACAGACGGACGGACGGAAAGGACAGACGGAAATGGGCCATTTAGACTCGGCTAAAAAAGAGCTAGAAATCCAAAGAGAAACAAGAAAAAACGAGAAATTAAAAAAACCAGCGACCTTCTTGCTGATTTCTGTTCGCCTGGTATCTCAAATTTGAATTTAACCGTTTTCTCCTTTTGCGTGGAAAGTGGAGGCAAAAATGAGAGAAATTAGATCGAAAAAAGAAACAACGAAATCAAAGAGAAAAAACGAGAAATTAAAAAAACCAGCGACCTTCTGCTGATTTCTGTTCGCCTGGTATCTCAGATTTGAATTTAACGGTTTTCTGCCACTTGAGCGGTGGAAAGTGGAGGCAGAAAATGAGAGAAATTAGATCGAAAAAAGAGAGCAACCAAATACAAAGAGAAACAAGAAAAAACGAGAAATTAAAAAAACCAGCGACCTTCTGCTGATTTCTGTTCGCCTGGTATCTCAAATTAGAATTTAACAGTTTTCTGCCATTTGAGCGGTGGAAAGTGGAGGCAGAAAATGAGAGAAATTAGATCGAAAAAAAAAAGCTACCAAATACAAAGAGAAACAAGAAAAAACGAGAAATTAAAAAAACCAGCGACCTTCTGCTGATTTCTGTTCGCCTGGTATCTCAAATTAGAATTTAACAGTTTTCTGCCATTTGAGCGGTGGAAAGTGGAGGCAGAAAATGAGAGAAATTAGATCGAAAAAAGAGAGCAACGAAATACAAAGAGAAACAAGAAAAAACGAGAAATTAAAAAAACCAGCGACCTTCTGCTGATTTCTGTTCGCCTGGTATCTCAAATTAGAATTTAACAGTTTTCTGCCATTTGAGCGGTGGAAAGTGGAGGCAGAAAATGAGAGAAATTAGATCGAAAAAAGAGAGCAACGAAATCCAAAGAGAAACAAGGAAAAACGAGAAATTAAAAAAAACCAGCGACCTTCTGCTGATTTCTGTTCGCCTGGTATCTCAAATTAGAATTTAACAGTTTTCTGCCATTTGAGCGGTGGAAAGTGGAGGCAGAAAATGAGAGAAATTAGATCGAAAAAAGAGAGCAACGAAATCCAAAGAGAAACAAGAAAAAACGAGAAATTAAAAAAACCAGCGACCTTTTGCTGATTTCTGTTCGCCTGGTATCTCAAATTAGAATTTAACAGTTTTCTGCCATTTGAGCGGTGGAAAGTGGAGGCAGAAAATGAGAGAAATTAGATCGAAAAAAGAGAGCAACGAAATACAAAGAGAAACAAGAAAAAACGAGAAATTAAAAAAAACCAGCGACCTTCTGCTGATTTCTGTTCGCCTGGTATCTCAAATTAGAATTTAACAGTTTTCTGCCATTTGAGCGGTGGAAAGTGGAGGCAGAAAATGAGAGAAATTAGATCGAAAAAAGAGAGCAACGAAATCCAAAGAGAAACAAGGAAAAACGAGAAATTAAAAAAAACCAGCGACCTTCTGCTGATTTCTGTTCGCCTGGTATCTCAAATTAGAATTTAACAGTTTTCTGCCATTTGAGCGGTGGAAAGTGGAGGCAGAAAATGGGAGAAATTAGATCGAAAAAAGAGAGCAACGAAATACAAAGAGAAACAAGAAAAAACGAGAAATTAAAAAAACCAGCGACCTTCTGCTGATTTCTGTTCGCCTGGTATCTCAAATTTGAATTTAAGCAGTTTTCTGCCATTTGAGCGGTGGAAAGTGGAGGCAGAAAATGAGAGAAATTAGATCGAAAAAAGAGAGCAACGAAATACAAAGAGAAACAAGAAAAAACGAGAAATTAAAAAAACCAGCGACCTTCTGCTGATTTCTGTTCGCCTGGTATCTCAAATTTGAATTTAACAGTTTTCTGCCACTTGGCGGTGGAAAGTGGAGGCAGAAAATGAGAGAAATTAGATCGAAAAAAGAGAGCAACGAAATACAAAGAGAAACAAAAAAAAACGAGAAATTAAAAAAACCAGCGACCTTCTGCTGATTTCTGTTCGCCTGGTATCTCAAATTTGAATTTAACAGTTTTCTGCCATTTGAGCTTTGGAAATTGGAGGCAGAAAATGAGAGAAATTAGATCGAAAAAAGAGAGCAACCAAATACAAAGAGAAAACAAGAAAAAACGAGAAATTAAAAAAAACAGCGACCTTCTGCTGATTTCTGTTCGCCTGGTATCTCAAATTTGAATTTAACAGTTTTCTGCCATTTGAGCGGTGGAAAGTGGAGGCAGAAAATGAGAGAAATTAGATCGAAAAAAGAGAGCAACGAAATCCAAAGAGAAACAAGAAAAAACGAGAAATTAAAAAAAACCAGCGACCTTCTGCTGATTTCTGTTCGCCTGGTATCTCAAATTAGAATTTAACAGTTTTCTGCCATTTGAGCGGTGGAAAGTGGAGGCAGAAAATGGGAGAAATTAGATCGAAAAAAGAGAGCAACGAAATACAAAGAGAAACAAGAAAAAACGAGAAATTAAAAAAACCAGCGACCTTCTGCTGATTTCTGTTCGCCTGGTATCTCAAATTTGAATTTAACAGTTTTCTGCCATTTGAGCGGTGGAAAGTGGAGGCAGAAAATGAGAGAAATTAGATCGAAAAAAGAGAGCAACGAAATACAAAGAGAAACAAGAAAAAACGAGAAATTAAAAACCCAAATTTGAATTTAACAGTTTTCTGCCACTTGAGCGGTGGAAAGTGGAGGCAGAAAATGAGAGAAATTAGATCGAAAAAAGAGAGCAACCAAATACAAAGAGAAACAAGAAAAAACGAGAAATTAAAAAAACCAGCGACCTTCTGCTGATTTCTGTTCGCCTGGTATCTCAAATTTGAATTTAACAGTTTTCTGCCATTTGAGCGGTGGAAAGTGGAGGCAGAAAATGAGAGAAATTAGATCGAAAAAAGAGAGCAACGAAATACAAAGAGAAACAAGAAAAAACGAGAAATTAAAAACCCAAATTTGAATTTAACAGTTTTCTGCCACTTGAGCGGTGGAAAGTGGAGGCAGAAAATGAGAGAAATTAGATCGAAAAAAAAAAGCAACGAAATACAAAGAGAAACAAGAAAAAACGAGAAATTAAAAAAACCAGCGACCTTCTGCTGATTTCTGTTCGCCTGGTATCTCAAATTAGAATTTAACGGTTTTCTGCCATTTGAGCGGTGGAAAGTGGAGGCAGAAAATGGGAGAAATTAGATCGAAAAAAGAGAGCAACGAAATCCAAAGAGAAACAAGAAAAAACGAGAAATTAAAAAAACCAGCGACCTTCTGCTGATTTCTGTTCGCCTGGTATCTCAAATTAGAATTTAACAGTTTTCTGCCATTTGAGCGGTGGAAAGTGGAGGCAGAAAATGAGAGAAATTAGATCGAAAAAAGAGAGCAACGAAATCCAAAGAGAAACAAGAAAAAACGAGAAATTAAAAAAACCAGCGACCTTCTGCTGATTTCTGTTCGCCTGGTATCTCAAATTAGAATTTAACAGTTTTCTGCCATTTGAGCGGTGGAAAGTGGAGGCAGAAAATGAGAGAAATTAGATCGAAAAAAGAGAGCAACGAAATAGAAAGAGAAACAAGAAAAAACGAGAAATTAAAAAAACCAGCGACCTTTTGCTGATTTCTGTTCGCCTGGTATCTCAAATTTGAATTTAACAGGTTTCTGCCATTTGAGCGGTGGAAAGTGGAGGCAGAAAATGAGAGAAATTAGATCGAAAAAAGAGAGCAACGAAATACAAAGAGAAACAAGAAAAAACGAGAAATTAAAAAAACCAGCGACCTTCTGCTGATTTCTGTTCGCCTGGTATCTCAAATTAGAATTTAACAGTTTTCTGCCATTTGAGCGGTGGAAAGTGGAGGCAGAAAATGGGAGAAATTAGATCGAAAAAAGAGAGCAACGAAATACAAAGAGAAACAAGAAAAAACGAGAAATTAAAAAAAACCAGCGACCTTCTGCTGATTTCTGTTCGCCTGGTATCTCAAATTAGAATTTAACAGTTTTCTGCCATTTGAGCGGTGGAAAGTGGAGGCAGAAAATGAGAGAAATTAGATCGAAAAAAGAGAGCAACGAAATACAAAGAGAAACAAGAAAAAACGAGAAATTAAAAAAAAAACAGCGACCTTCTGCTGATTTCTGTTCGCCTGGTATCTCAAATTAGAATTTAACAGTTTTCTGCCATTTGAGCGGTGGAAAGTGGAGGCAGAAAATGGGAGAAATTAGATCGAAAAAAGAGAGCAACGAAATACAAAGAGAAACAAGAAAAAACGAGAAATTAAAAAAACACAGCGACCTTCTGCTGATTTCTGTTCGCCTGGTATCTCAAATTTGATTTAAGCGGTTTTCTGCCATTTGAGCGGTGGAAAGTGGAGGCAGAAAATGAGAGAAATTAGATCGAAAAAAGAGAGCAACGAAATACAAAGAGAAACAAGAAAAAACGAGAAATTAAAAAAACCAGCGACCTTCTGCTGATTTCTGTTCGCCTGGTATCTCAAATTTGAATTTAACAGTTTTCTGCCACTTGCGGTGGAAAGTGGAGGCAGAAAATGAGAGAAATTAGATCGAAAAAAGAGAGCAACCAAATACAAAGAGAAACAAGAAAAAACGAGAAATTAAAAAAACCAGCGACCTTCTGCTGATTTCTGTTCGCCTGGTATCTCAAATTTGAATTTAACAGTTTTCTGCCATTTGAGCGGTGGAAAGTGGAGGCAGAAAATGAGAGAAATTAGATCGAAAAAAGAGAGCAACCAAATACAAAGAGAAACAAGAAAAAACGAGAAATTAAAAAAACCAGCGACCTTCTGCTGATTTCTGTTCGCCTGGTATCTCAAATTTGAATTTAAAAAGTTTTCTGCCACTTGAGCGGTGGAAAGTGGAGGCAGAAAATGAGAGAAATTAGATCGAAAAAAAAGAAGCAACCAAATACAAAGAGAAACAAGAAAAAACGAGAAATTAAAAAAACCAGCGACCTTTTGCTGATTTCTGTTCGCCTGGTATCTCAAATTAGAATTTAACAGTTTTCTGCCATTTGAGCGGTGGAAAGTGGAGGCAGAAAATGGGAGAAATTAGATCGAAAAAAGAGAGCAACGAAATCCAAAGAGAAACAAGAAAAAACGAGAAATTAAAAAAACCAGCGACCTTCTGCTGATTTCTGTTCGCCTGGTATCTCAAATTAGAATTTAACAGTTTTCTGCCATTTGAGCGGTGGAAAGTGGAGGCAGAAAATGAGAGAAATTAGATCGAAAAAAGAGAGCAACGAAATCCAAAGAGAAACAAGAAAAAACGAGAAATTAAAAAAACCAGCGACCTTCTGCTGATTTCTGTTCGCCTGGTATCTCAAATTAGAATTTAACAGTTTTCTGCCATTTGAGCGGTGGAAAGTGGAGGCAGAAAATGGGAGAAATTAGATCGAAAAAAGAGAGCAACGAAATACAAAGAGAAACAAGAAAAAACGAGAAATTAAAAAAACCAGCGACCTTCTGCTGATTTCTGTTCGCCTGGTATCTCAAATTTGAATTTAACAGGTTTCTGCCACTTGAGCGGTGGAAAGTGGAGGCAGAAAATGAGAGAAATTAGATCGAAAAAAGAGAGCTACCAAATACAAAGAGAAACAAGAAAAAACGAGATATTAAAAAAACCAGCGACCTTCTGCTGATTTCTGTTCGCCTGGTATCTCAAATTAGAATTTAACAGTTTTCTGCCATTTGAGCGGTGGAAAGTGGAGGCAGAAAATGGGAGAAATTAGATCGAAAAAAGAGAGCAACGAAATACAAAGAGAAACAAGAAAAAACGAGAAATTAGAAAAAAACCAGCGACCTTCTGCTGATTTCTGTTCGCCTGGTATCTCAAATTAGAATTTAACAGTTTTCTGCCATTTGAGCGGTGGAAAGTGGAGTCAGAAAATGAGAGAAATTAGATCGAAAAAAGAGAGCAACGAAATCCAAAGAGTAACAAGAAAAAACGAGAAATTAAAAAAAAACCAGCGACCTTCTGCTGATTTCTGTTCGCCTGGTATCTCAAATTAGAATTTAACAGTTTTCTGCCATTTGAGCGGTGGAAAGTGGAGGCAGAAAATGGGAGAAATTAGATCGAAAAAAGAGAGCAACGAAATACAAAGAGAAACAAGAAAAAACGAGAAGTTAAAAAAACCAGCGACCTTCTGCTGATTTCTGTTCGCCTGGTATCTCAGATTTGATTTAAGCTGTTTTCTGCCATTTGAGCGGTGGAAAGTGGAGGCAGAAATTGAGAGAAATTAGATCGAAAAAAGAGAGCAACGAAATACAAAGAGAAACAAGAAAAAACGAGAAATTAAAAAAACTAGCGACCTTCTGCTGATTTCTGTTCGCCTGGTATCTCAGATTTGAATTTAACGGTTTTCTGCCACTTGAGCGGTGGAAAGTGGAGGCAGAAAATGAGAGAAATTAGATCGAAAAAAGAGAGCAACCAAATACAAAGAGAAACAAGAAAAAACGAGAAATTAAAAAAAAACCAGCGACCTTCTGCTGATTTCTGTTCGCCTGGTATCTCAAATTAGAATTTAACAGTTTTCTGCCATTTGAGCGGTGGAAAGTGGAGGCAGAAAATGGGAGAAATTAGATCGAAAAAAGAGAGCAACGAAATACAAAGAGAAACAAGAAAAAACGAGAAATTAAAAAAACCAGCGACCTTCTGCTGATTTCTGTTCGCCTGGTATCTCAGATTTGATTTAAGCGGTTTTCTGCCATTTGAGCGGTGGAAAGTGGAGGCAGAAATTGAGAGAAATTAGATCGAAAAAAGAGAGCAACGAAATACAAAGAGAAACAAGAAAAAACGAGAAATTAAAAAAACCAGCGACCTTTTGCTGATTTCTGTTCGCCTGGTATCTCAAATTTGAATTTAACAGTTTTCTGCCACTTGAGCGGTGGAAAGTGGAGGCAGAAAATGAGAGAAATTAGATCGAAATAAGAGAGCTGCCAAATACAAAGAGAAACAAGAAAAAACGAGATATTAAAAAAACCAGCGACCTTCTGCTGATTTCTGTTCGCCTGGTATCTCAAATTAGAATTTAACGGTTTTCTGCCACTTGAGCGGTGGAAAGTGGAGGCAGAAAATGAGAGAAATTAGATCGAAAAAAGAGAGCAACGAAATACAAAGAGAAACAAGAAAAAACGAGATATTAGAAAAAAACCAGCGACCTTCTGCTGATTTCTGTTCGCCTGGTATCTCAAATTTGAATTTAACAGTTTTCTGCCATTCTGGAAAGTGGAGGCAAAAAATGAGAGAAATTATATCGAAAAAAGAGAGCAACGAAATACAAAGAGAAACAAGAAAAAACGAGAAATTAAAAAAACCAGCGACCTTCTGCTGATTTCTGTTCGCTTGGTATCTCAGATTTGAATTTAACGGTTTTCTGCCACCTGAGCGGTGGAAAGTGGAGGCAGAAAATGAGAGAAATAAGATCGATAAAAGAGAGCAACCAAATACATAGAGAAACAAGAAAAAACGAGCAATTAAAAAATAACCAGCGACCTTCTGCTGATTCAGGTATCTCAGATTTGAATTTAACGGTTTTCTGCCATTTGAGCGGTGGAAAGTGGAGACAGAAAACGAGAAGGAACGTGGAGTCGCTTCTGGGGGCGACTTTACCCGTACTCAGTCAGTATATACATTTTTGAGCTTATGATTTTTAAGAATTTTAGAAAAAAAAAAAATTTTACATTTTACATTTTTTTGCTACATATGCTATCTACATCTACATATACAATGTATATTCTACATCTTACATGTAGATTGTACATGTTCCAATTAGATTCTACATCTCCTCCGCTAGGGGTTGCTCGCGCACTGAACGCGGCAGGGGGAAGTGCGAGCGAGAAGGAAAATTAAATAGCGTTGTCGTTGGCGGGCGGGGGGAAGGGAAAACTGAAAATTAATTTTTTCATTCTGGCTATAATTATGATCCGATCTGATTCAAATTCGGCAATCTGGTAGATATGGGCATTCTCCTACTGCGTTTTTAGTTTTATCCCCTTTCACTGTGCCGCCACAGATTTTCGTCCTTTGTGTGGGCGGAAGGGGGCGGGCCGAAATTTTGAAATACACTTGTAGCAGTGTGATATCACATGAGTCTGGAAACCAAATTTGGTTTCTCTAGCTCTTATAGTCTCTGAGATCCAGGCGCTCATCAAGACGGACGGACGGACAGACGAGAGACGGACATGGACATGGCTATATAGACTCGGCTATTGATGCTGATCAAGAATATATATACTTTATGGGGTCGGAAACGTTTCCTTCTCTGCGTTGCACACATCCACTTTTACCACAAATCTAATATACCCCTTAACTCTTTTTTGAGTACGGGTATAATGAGAGAAATTAGATCGATAAAAGAGAGCAACCAAATACATAGAGAAACTAGAAAAAACGAGAAATGAAAAAAAACCAGCGACCTTCTGCTGATTTCTGTTCGCTTGGTATCTCAGATTTGAATTTAACGGTTTTCTGCCATCTGAGCGGTGGAATGTGGAGGCAGAAAATGAGAGAAATTAGATCGAAACGAGAAGGAACGTGTGAGTCGTTTCTGGGGACACGTCTACTATATTCCTCAGTCAGTATATATACATTATTGAGCTTATGATTTTTTAAATTTTAGAAAAAAAAAATTTTACATTTTACATTTTTTTGCTACATGTTGACATTTACATATACAATGTATATTCTACATCTAACATGTACAGTTACATGTTCCAAATTATAAATCTCCCTCCGCTAGGTTGCTCGCGCACTGAACGCGGCAGAGTGTGCGAGCGAGAAGGAAAATGAGTTGCGTTGTCTGGAACGGGTGGGGGAGAGGGAACCAACATAAAATTAATTTCTTCATTCTGGCTATAATTATGATCCGATCTAGTTCAGATTTGGCAATCTGGTCCACTACTGCGTTTTTAGTTTTATTGTATCTTTAAAATTGTGCCTGCCACAGATTTCGTCCTTTGTGCGGCGGAAGGGGGCGGGGAATCTGAAACCTTGTAGCAGTGTGATATCATAAAGTCTGGAAACCAAATTTGGTTCCGTGTGTCTGAGATCCAGGGACGGCAGACGGAGAGGGGGGACGGAGCAGACATGGCTATATCGACCCGGCTATATGCTGATCAAGAATATACTTTATGGTCGGAAAATTCCTTCTGCGTTACACACATTCACTTTTACCACAAATTTAATATACCCTACTTTTAGAGTCGGGTATAAAAAGAGAGCAACGAAATACAAAGAGAAACAAGAAAAAACGAGAAATTAAAAAAACAGCTACCTTCTGCTGATTTCTGTTCGCCTGGTATCTCAGATTTGAATTTAACGGTTTTCTGCCATTTGAGCGGTGGAAAGTGGAGGCAGAAAATGAGAGAAATTAGATCGATAAAAGAGAGCAACGAAATCCAAAAGAAACAAGAAAAAACGAGAAATTAAAAAATAACCAGCGACCTATTGCTGATTTCTGTTCGCCTGGTATCTCAAATTTGAATTTAAGAGTTTTTGCCATTTGTGCGGTGGAAAGTGGAGGCAGAAAATGAGAGAAATTAGATCGAAAAAAGAGAGCAACGAAATACAAAGAGAAACAAGAAAAAACGAGAAATTAAAAAACCAGCGACCTTCTGCTGATTTCTGTTCGCCTGGTATCTCAGATTTTAATTTAACGGTTCTCCGCCATTCAGCGGTGGAAAGTGGAGGCAGAAAATGAGAGAAATTAGATCGATAAAAGAGACAACCAAATACATAGAGAAACAAGAAAAAACGAGAAATGAAAAAAACCAGCGACCTTCTGCTGATTTCTGTTCGCTTGGTATCTCAGATTTGAATTTAACGGTTTTCTGCCACTCGAGCGGTGGAAAGTGGAGGCAGAAAATGAGAGAAATTAGATCGAAAAAAGAGAGCAACGAAATACAAAGAGAAACAAGAAAAAACGAGAAATTAAAAAAACAGCTACCTTCTGCTGATTTCTGTTCACCTGGCATCTCAGATTTGAATTTAACGGTTTTCTCCCATTTGAGCGGTGGAAAGTGGAGGCAGAAAATGAGAGAAATTAGATTGATAAAAGAGAGCAACCAAATACATAGAGAAACAAGAAAAAACGAGAAATGAAAAAAACCAGCGACCTTCTGCTATTTCTGTTCGCTTGTATCTCAGATTCGAATTTAATGGTTTTCTGCCATCTGAGCGGTGGAAAGTGGAGGCAGCAAATGAGAGAAATTAGATCGAAAAAAGATGAGTAACGTTTCCGTAGACCCAATATTTATTCCGATTCATTATATCATATTATCGAGCTTATGATTTTTTCAATTTTAGAAAAAAAAAAATTTTACATTTTACATTTTTTGCTATATATGATATTGACACTTATCATATCAATGTATATTACATATAACATGTAGATTTTACATGTTCCAATTAGATTCTACATCTCCTCCGCTAGGGGTTACCTGCGCACTGAACGCGGCAGAGTGTGCGAGCGAGAAGGAAAATCAGTTGCGTTGGCGGATGGGGGGGGGGGAAAGAAAATTAATTTCTTCATTCTGGCTATAATTATGATCCGATTTACTGTTCAGACTTGGCAATCTGATAAATTATCAGCACTTCTACTACTACTGCGTTTTTAGTTTTAATTTTCCTAAAAATTGTGCCTGCACAGATTTTCGTCCTTTGTGTGGGCGGAAGGGGGCGGGGCGAAATATTTTAAGACTGTACTGGCGACGTTAAGTCTGGAAACCAAATTTGGTTCCTTTTGCCTTATAGTCTTTGAGATCCAGGCGCTTGAGACGGACAGACGGACAGACAAGGACGGACGGACGGACAGACAAGCCACATCGGCTATTGATGCTGATCAAGAAATAACTAATTAAAAAAACATTTCCTTCTCTGCTTGCCCCATTCTTTACACAGATCCTGTCATTTAGCTATCTTATACCCCTTACCGAAAAAGGAGAGCAACGAAATACAAAGAGAAACAAGAAAAAACGAGAAATTAAAAAAACAGCGCCCTTCTGCTGATTTCTGTTCGCCTGGTATCTCAGATTTGAATTTAACGGTTTTCTGCCATTTGAGCGGTGGAAAGTGGAGGCAAAAAATGAGAGAAATTAGATCGAAACAAGTGAGCAACCAAATCATAGAGGAAAAAAAAAACGAGAAATTAAAAAAAAAACCAGCGACCTTCTGCTGATTTCTGTTCGCCTAGTATCTCAAATTCGAATTAACGGTTTTCTGCCATTTGAGCGGTGGAAAAGTGGAAGCAGAAAATGAGAGAAATTAGATCGATAAAGAGAGCAACGAAATCCGAAAAGAAACAAGAAAAAACGAGAAATTAAAAAAAAGAACCAGCGACCTTTGCTGATTTCTGTTCGCCTGGTATCTCAAATTTTAATTCACCAGTTTTCTGCCATTTGAGCGGTGGAAAGTGGAGGCAGAAAATGAGAGAATTAGATCGAAAAAAGAGAGCAACGAAATACAAGACAAGAAAAAACGAGAAATTAAAAAACCAGCGACCTTCTGCTGAGTTCTTTTCACCTGGTACTCAGACTTTAAGTCAAACGGTTTTCTCCCATTTGAGCGGTGGAAAGTGGAGGCAGAAAAATGAGAGAAATTAGATCGAAAAAAGAGCAACCAAATCCGAAAGAAACAAGAAAAAACGAGAAAACAGAAAAAACAGCTCCCTTGTCTGATTTCTGTCACCTGGCATCTACAGGATTTAAATGAACAGTTTTCCCCATTAGAGCAGTGGAAAGTGGAAGCAGAGGGTGGGAGACCAAGCGGATCCCCCAAAAGAAAGCAACCAAATCCGAAAAGAAACAAGAAAAAACAAGAAATTAAAAAAACAAGAAGGGAACTTGTAAGGATCGCTTCTGGGGACGCAACTCTCCTCCTATACCCCGCTCCCACTCACGTCAGTATAGTACCATTTTTGCAGCTTCTGATTTTTAAGAATTTTTAGAAAAAAAAAAATTTTACATTTTACATTTTTTTTATACCATTATGTATCTACATCTACATATACAATGTATATTCTACATCTAACATGTAGATTTTACATGTTCCAATTAGATTCTACATCTCTCCGCTAGGGGTTGCTCGCGTACTGAACGCGGCAGAATGTGCGAGCAAGAAGGAAAATAAGAACACATTGTATGGAATGGAAGGGGGAGGAAGCAACTGAAAATTAATTTCTTCATTCTGGCTATAATTATGATCCGATCTGATTCAAATTCGGCAATCTGGTGATCTGGACATCCTCCTCAATGCTCATTTAGTTTTGCTAGTGTACTTAAAGCTGTACCTGCCACAGATTTTCGTCCTTTGTGTGGGCAGAGGGACAGGGCAAAACCTGAATACACTTGTAGCAGTGTGAATGCCACATAGTGCTGGAAACCAGAATTGATTTCCACTAGCTCTCATGCATCTCAGAGGATCCAGTACTCATGAGACAGACAGACAGACAGACAAACGGACAAACAGACAGACAGACATGGCTATATAGACTCAGGTATTGATGCTGATCAAGAATATATATACTTATGGGTCAGAAACATTTCCTTCTCTGCGTTGCACACATCCACTTTACCACAAATGTGATATACCCCTTAACTATTTTTTGACCAGATCTAAAAACAGAAAATTAAAAAAAACCAGCGACCTTCTCCTGGTTTCTATTCGCCTGATATCTCAAATTTGAATTTAACGGTTTTCTGCATCTTCAAGCAGGTCAAAAAGTAGAGCAAAAGTAAGAGAAAATTAGATCCGAAAAAGAGAGCAACCAAATAATCGTAGAGAAACTAGAAAAAACAAGAAAGAAAAAAACCAGCAACCCCTTACTATTTCTATTCGCCTAGTATCCCCAATTTGAATTTAACAGTTTTATCCCATCAGAGCGGTGGAAAGTGGAGGCAGAAGATGAGAGAAATTAGATCGAAAAATGAGACAACCAAATCAAGGGAGACAAGGGAAAAAACAAGAAATTAAAAAAAACCAGCGACCTTCTGCTGATTTCTATTCGCCTAGTATCTCAGATTTGAATTTAACGGTTTTCTGCCATTTAAAGGTGGAAAGTGGAGGCAAGAAAACGAGAGAGGAATAAATTCGATCAAAGAGAGCAACCAAATCCGAAAAGGGGACAAGAAAAAACGAGAAATTAAAAAAAAAAAACCAGCGACCTACTGCTGATTCCTGTGCACCGCCTGGTATCTCAGATTTGAATGTGACCGTTTTCTCCCATTTTAACAGTGGAAAGTGGAGGCAGAAAACCAGAAAAATTAGAGTCCAAAAAAGAAAGCAACGAAATACAAAGAGAAACGAGAAAAAACAAGAAATTAAAAAAAACCCGCAACCTTCTACTGATTCTTGTTCGCCTGGTATCTCAGATTGGAATTTAACGGTTTTTCTGCCGTTTGAGCGGTGGAAAGTGGAGGCAGAAAATGAGAGGAATTAGATCGAAAAAAGGAGAGCAACCAAATCCGTAGAGAAACAAGAAAAAACGAGAAATTAAAAAAAAAAACCAGCGACCTTTGCTGATTTACTATTCGCCTGGTATATCGAATTTGAATCTGACGGCTTGCTTCCATCTGAGCAGTGGAAAGTGGAAGCAAGAAATGAGAGAAAGTTCCAGATCGATAAAAGAGAGCAACGAAATACAA
Organism: Drosophila obscura; assembly: GCF_018151105.1. NCBI lineage: Eukaryota > Metazoa > Arthropoda > Insecta > Diptera > Drosophilidae > Drosophila > Drosophila obscura. The sequence goes on along the minus strand of NW_024542702.1, from coordinate 5,897 downwards.
AGAGAAACAAGAAAAAAACGAAAAATAGAAAGGAAGACCAGCAACCTTCTGCTATTTCTATTCGCCTAGTCTATCAGATTTGAATTGGGACGGTTTTCTGCCATTTGAGCGGTGGAAAGTGGAGGCGGAGGAAAAATGAATGAAATCAAATCGAAAAAAGACAACGGATACGAAGAGAGACGAGAAGAAACGAGAAATTGGAAAGAAGCCGACAACCTTCTGTCGATTTCTATTCGCCTTGGTATCTCAGATTTGGACGTAACGGTTTTCTCCCATTTAGAGCAGTGGAAAGTGAAGGCAGAAAATGAGAGAAATTAGATCGATAAAAGAGAGCAACGAAATCCGAAAAGAACAGGAAAAAACGAGACAAAAAAAAAAAAACCAGCGATCTTCTGCTGTGGTTTCTATTCGCCTGGCATCAGATTTGAATTTAACGGTTTTCTGAGCGGTGGAAAGTGGAGGCAGAAAATGAGAGAAAGTTATATCGATAAAGGAGCAACGAAAATTGGAAAAGGAGAAGCAAGAAAAGAAGCGAAGTGAAAAAGAACCAGCCACCTTCTTACTGATTTCTGTTCGCCTGGTATCTCAGATTTGAATTTAACGGTTTTCTTACCATTCCATGGAAAGTGGAGGCAGGAAATAAAAGAAATTATATCGATAAAAGAGAGCAACAAAATACGAAGAGAAACGAGAAAAAACGAGAAATGAAAAAAGGGGCCAGCGACCTTCTGCTGATTTCTATTCGCCTGGTATCTAGATTTGAATTTAACGGTTCTATTGCAATTAAACAGTGGAAAGTGGAGGCAGAAAATGCAAAGAAAATTAGATGGAAAAGGGGGAGCAAGGAGGTCAAAGAGGAACAAGAAAAAACAAGAAGTGGAAAAAACCAGCAACCTTATGCTGATCTTCTGTTCGCCTGGTATCTCAGATTTGAATTTATCGGTTTTCTGCCATTTAGCCGTGGAGAGTGAAGGCAGAAGTGAGAGAAATTAGATCGATAAAAGAGAGCAACGAAATCCAAAAAAAAACAAGAAAAAACGAGAAGTCGAAAAAAAAACCAGCGACCCTCTGCTGATTTCTGTTCCCGTTCTCTTGGCGTTTGCCTTTGGGGCTAGATAAATTGATCGAAAAATAGAGAGCAACGAAATACAAAGAGAAACAAAGCAAAAACGAGAAACTCAAAAACCAGCGACCTTCTGCTGATTTCTGTTCGCCTGGTATCTTAGATTTGGATCTAACGGTTTTCTGCCATTTGAGCGGTGGAAAGCGGAGGCAGAAAATGAGAGAAATTAGATCGAAAAAGAGAGCAACGAAATACAAAGAAAACAAGAAACACGAGAATACAAAAACCGCGACCTCTGCTGATTTCTGTTCCTGGTATCTCAACTTGAATTAACGCTTCTGCCATTTGAGCGGTGGAAAGTGGAGGCAGAAAATGGGAGAAATTAGATCGATAAAAGAGAGCAACGAAATAAAAGAAACAAGAAAAAACGAGAAATTAAAAAAAAAAACCAGCGACCTTTTGCTGATTTCTGTTCGCCTGGTATCTCAAATTTGAATTTAACGGTTTTCTGCCATTTGAGCGGTGGAAAGTGGAGGCAGAAAATGGGAGAAATTAGATCAGAAAAGAGAGCAACGAAATCCAAAGAAAACAAGAAAAAACGAGAAATTAAAAAAAAAACCAGCGACCTTATGCTGATTTCTGTTCGCCTGGTATCTCAAATTTGAATTTAACGGTTTCCCGCCATTTGAGCGGTGGAAAGTGGAGGCACAAATGGGAGAAATTAGATCGAAAAAAGAGAGCAACGAAATCCGAAAAGAAACAAGAAAAAAACGAGAAATTAAAAAAAAAACCAGCGACCTTTGCTGATTTTTGTTCGCTTGGTATCTCAGATTCGAATCTAACGGTTTTCTGCCATTTGAGCGGTGGAAAGTGGAGGCAGAAATGAGAGAAATTAGATCGAAAAAAAGAGACAACGAAATACAAAGAGAAACAAGAAACAACGAGAAATAAAAAAAAAACCTAGCGACCTTCTGCTGATTTCTGTTCGCTTGGTATCTTAAATTTGAATTTAACGGTTTTCTGCCATTTGAGCGGTGGAAAGTGGAGGCAGAAAATGAGAGAAATTAGATCGATAAAAGAGAGCAACGAAATCCGAAAGAGAAACAAGAAAAAACGAGAAATTAAAAAAAAAACCAGCGACCTTCTGCTGATTTCTGTTCGCCTGGTATCTCAAATTTGAATTTAAGGGTTTTCTGCCATTCGAGCGGTGGAAAGTGGAGGCAGAAAATGAGAGAAATTATATCGAAAAAAGAGCAACGAAATAAAAGAGAAACAAGAAAAAACGAGAAATTAAAAAAAACAGCTACCTTCTGCTAATTTCTGTTCGCCTGGTATTTCAGATTTGAATTTAACGGTTTTCTGCCGTTTGAGCGGTGGAAAGTGGAGGCAGAAAATGAGAGAAATTAGATAGAAAAGAGAGCAACGAAATACAAAGAGAAACAAGAAAAAACGAGAAATTAAAAAAAAACCAGCGACCTTCTGCTGATTTCTGTCGCCTGGTATCTCAGATTTGAATTTAACGGCTTTTCTGCCATTTGAGCGGTGGAAAGTGGAGGAGAAAATGAGAGAAATTATATCGAAAAAGAGAGCAACGAAATCCAAAAAGAAACAAGAAAAAAGAGAAATAAAAAAAAAGCCAGCGACCTTTGCTGATTTCTGTTTGCTTGGTATCTCAATTTGAATTTAACGGTTTTCTGCCATTTGAGCGGTGGAAAGTGGAGGCAGAAAATGAGAGAAATTATATCGAAAAAAGAGAGCAACGAATAAAAAGAAAGCAAGAAAAAACGAGAAACCAAAAAAACCAGCGACCTTCTGCTGATTTCCGTTCGCCTGGTATCTCAGATTTGAATTTAACGGTTTTTGCCATTTGAGCGGTGGAAAGCGGAGGCAGAAATGAAGAAATTAGATCGAAAAAAGAAGCAACGAAATACAAAGAGAAACAAGAAAAAACGAGAAATTAAAAAAAACCAGCGACCTTCTGCTGATTTCTGTTCGCTTGGTATCTCATATTTGAATTTAACGGTTTTCTGCCATTTGAGCGGTGGAAAGTGGAGGCAGAAAATGAGAGAAATTAGATCGAAAAAAGAGAGCAACGAAATACAAAGAGAAACAAGAAAAAAACGAGATATAAAAAAAAAACCAGCGACCTTCTGCTGATTTCTGTTCGCCTGGTATCTCAGATCCGAATTTAATGGTTTTCTGCCATTTGAGCGGTGGAAAGTGGAGGCAGAAAATGAGAGAAATTAGATCGATAAAAGAGAGCAACGAAATCAAAGAAACAAGAAAAAACGAGAAATTAAAAAAAAAAACCAGCGACCTTTTGCTGATTTCTGTTTGCTTGGTATCTCAGATTTGAATTTAACGGTTTTCTGCCATTTGAGCGGTGGAAAGTGGAGGTAGAAAATGAGAGAAATTAGATCGATTAAAAGAGAGTAACGAAATCCAAAAAGAAACAAGAAAAAACGAGAAATTAAAAAAAAAACAGGACCTATTGCTGATTTCTGTTTGCCTGGAACTCAAATTCGAACTCAACAGTTTTCTGCCATTTGAAGCGGTGGAAAGTGGAGGCAGAAAATGAGAGAAATTAGATCAAAAAAAGAGAGCAACGAAATACAAAGAGAAACAAGAAAAAACGAGAAATTAAAAAAACCAGCGACCTTTTGCTGATTTCTGTTTGCCTGGCATCTCACATTTGAATCTAACGGTTTTCTGCCATTCGAGCGGTGGAAAGTGGAGGTAGAAAATGAGAGAAATTAGATCGATAAAAGAGAGCAACGAAATCCAAAGAGAAACAAGAAAAAACGAGAAATTAAAAAAAAAACCAGCGACCTTCTGCTGATTTCCGTTCGCCTGTATTTAAATTCGAGTTTAAGGGTTTTCTGCCATTCGAGCGGTGGAAGTGGAGGCAGAAAATGAGAGAAATTATACCGAAAAAGAGAGCAACGAAATAAAAAGAGAAACAAGAAAAACGAGAAAAAAAAAAACCAGCGACCTTCTGCTGATTTCTGTTTGCCTGTATCTCAGATTTGAATTTAACGGCTTTCTGCCATTTGAGCGGTGGAAAGTGGAGGCAGAAAATGAGAGATATTAGATCGAAAAAAGAGAGCAACGAAATACAAAGAGAAACAAGAAAAAACGAGAAATTAAAAAAAACACAGCGACCTTTGCTAATTTCTGTTTGCTAGTATCTCAGATTCGAATTTAATGGTTTTCTGCTATTTGAGCGGTGGAAAGTGGGAGGCAGAAAATGAGAGAGAAACTATACCGAAAAAAGAGAGCAACGAAATAAAAAGAGAAACAAGAAACAACGAGAAATTAAAAAAAGCCAGCGACCTTCTGCTGATTTTTGTTCGCTTGGCATCTCATATTCAGCAGTGAATTAACGGTTTTCTGCTATTCGTAAGCGGTGGAAGATGGGAGGCAGAAAATGAGAGATATTAGATCGATAAAAGAGAGTAACGAAATCAGAAAAGAGAAACAAGAAAAAACGAGAAATTAAAAAAAACCAGCGTCCTATTGCCATTTCTGTTCGCCTGGTATCTCAAATTTGAAGTTAATGAGTTTCCGCTTATTCGAGCGGTGGAAAGTGGAGGCAGAAAATGAGAGAAACTAGATCGAAAAAAGAGAGCATCGAAATACAAAGAGAAACAAGAAAACGAGAACTGAAAAAAAACCAGCGACCTTCTGCTGATTTTTGTTCGCCCGCATCTCAGATTTGGATTTAACGGTTTTCTGCCATTTAGCGGTGGAAAAGTGGAGGCAGAATGAGAGAAAATGAGATCGAAAAGAGAGCAACCAAATACAAAGAGAAACAAGAAAAATGAGAAATTAAAAGAATGAGCGACCTTCTGCTATTTCTGTTCGCCTGGTATCACAGATTTGAATTTACGGGCTTTCTGCCATCTAAGCGGTGGAAGGTGGAGCAGAAAATGAGAGATATCAGATCGAAAAAGAGAGAATGAAATACAAAGAGAAACAAGAAAACGAGAAATTAAAAAAACCAGCGACCTTCTGCTATTTTCCGTCCGCCTGGTATCTCAGATTTGGTACATTAATGGTTTTTTGCCATTTGAGCGTGGGAAAGTGGAGGCAGAACGAGCAATGATATCGAAAAAAAGAGAGAACGAGCAAAGAGAAACAAGAAAAAACGAGAAATAAAAAAAAACCAGCGACCTTCTGCTGATTTCTGTTCGCTTGGTATCTCAGATTTGAGTTTAAATGGTTTTCTGCGTGATTTGAGCGGTGGAAGTGGAGGAGAAAATGAGAGAAATTAGATCGAAAAAAGAGAGCAACGAAATACAAAGAGAAACAAGAAAACGAGAAACTTAAAACAGCTACCTTCTTGGCTAATTTCTGTTTGACCGGACATCTCATATCCAGTGTTGGTTTTGCCATTTGAGCGGTGGAAAGTGGAGGAGAAAATGAAGAAGAAATTATATCGAAAAGAGAGCAACGAAATACAAAGAGAAACAAGAAATAATGAGAAATTAAAAAAACTAGCGGACCTTCTGCTGATTTCTGTTTGCTTGGGATTTAGATTTTAATTTAATGGTTTTCTGCTATTTAGCGGTGGAAAGCGGAGGTAGAAATGAGAGAAATTAGATCGATAAAAGAGAGCAATGAAATCGAAAGAAACAAAACTGAAGAATTAAAAAAAAAACTAGCGATTAGATTGCTGATTTCTGTCTGCCTGGTATTTATTTGAATTTAACAGTTTTTTGCCATTTAGCGGTGGAAAGTGGAAAGGCAGAAAATGAGAGAAATTATATCGAAAAAGAGACAACGAAATAAAAAGAGAAGCAGAAAATGAGAAAAAAAACCAGCGACCTTCTGC
>NW_024542701.1:0-7282 GCF_018151105.1 Drosophila obscura | reverse complement strand
AAATAATTTGCAGTAAACAAAACGTGAGTCGAATATTTAATCCGTGTATATCTTGTGCATCCTTTGGTTTCAGCCTTCCAGTGGTATATACATATATTAAACAGAATGTAAGGTTTCCTTTTATGTTTTTATTTATTCGTATTTTGTATTTTATTAGCACTGCGCTTGTCATCAATAATATAAAAATATAATCCTTTCTCGATACGTCCACACAGCTCAGAAGTCAGCAGAAGAAGAGAACGATATTATACAAGTGTGACCGTATATCGATATTAAGAAAAAGACAAATTATTATTCATTAAGAATATAATGTTTTTGTTACTAATATCGATAACATTGAATATACTATATTCAATTTGATATTTTAACACACCTCCTCAAAAATATTATATTCTTTATCACTGGTTACATATTTACGTTAAAACAAGGCAGGCTATTATGGGAGTTAACATATAGTCCAGCATTTGCTGCGAGGATTAGGGAAAACCCATAAAAACCTAATCAAACCATTTCAAATTAAAATTACGTTAAACAATTATATCAGTTCAAAATTAAGCAATAAAAAAATATTTGTGTAGTCTCTCCATGAGATCAATTAAGTGTTTCATCTTCAGTTCATTAGACCCATTTGATTTCTCAGTTCAATGAATCGTGGTGCTGGCAATGTCTTCGTCAATAAGTCTGCGATTTGTTTATCTGTTGGAATATAAACAAGATTTATCAAATTCTTCTCAACTTGTTCCCTTGTAAAATGATATTTTATATCTATATGTTTGGAGCGTTTATGACATGAGGGGTTATTGGCTATACTTATGCAACCTTGGTTGTCTTCATATAACTTAATTGGATTTGTTAATTCAATTTTTAAACTTGCTAGCAAGGATTTTAGCCAAAAAGCCTCTCGAACAGCTTCAAACAAAGCCATATATTCTGCTTCTGTTGATGAAGCAGCTACAGAACTCTGTTTTCTTGTGTTCCAACAAATTACGTTAGATTCAAACATTTTGAATAGGTATCCAGTTGTGCTTCTTCCATCTAATTCACTCCCACCCCAGTCTGAATCTACATAGCCTATAAAATAATTATTTATTTGTACTGCTTTCTGAAAAGTTAATTTCAAATCAATTGTTCCTTTAAGGTACCTTAAAACTCTTTTTAAGCATTGCCAAAGTTCACTATTATTCTTTTCACAATAGCGACTTAAAAGATTTACAGAAGTGCTTAGGTCTGGTCTTGTACATAACATTACATACATTAAACATCCTATTAAATTTCGACAAGGAGCATCACACTTGTCATCTGAGTTTAACGCTATATGATTTAATTTACTTGGAAGAGGACAATTTACTGGATTGCATTTATCCATATTAAATTTTAAAATTATATTTTGTATATATGCAACTTGACTTAAACTTATTTGACTATCATGTCTATCGACTTTGATTCCTAAGAAAAATTTTATTTCCTTTAAATCAGTCATTCTAAATTGATTCATCAAATATGTTTTAAAATCATTCATAGTTTTTAAACTTTTAGTGGATATTACTAAATCATCTACATATAAAAGAACATATATATTGGTAGTTATATCACCTTTATCAAGAAGGTAAATACAACGATCTACAGATGAATTTACAAAACCTATTTCCTTTAATGCATTCTCAAACATATCAAACCAACACCTTGCAGCTTGTTTGAGACCATATATTGCTTTATGTAGTTTACAGACTTGATTTTCTTTAGCTATTAGACCTTCAGGTATTTTCATGTATATCTCTTCTTTTAAAATACCATTCAAAAATGCTGTTTTTACATCCATGTGATGTACTTCAAGGTCATATTGATTAGAAAAAGACATAATTAATCTAAAACTTGTGATCCTTGCTACAGGAGCAAAAGTCTCATTATAATCGATTAAATATTCTTGCGTAAAACCTCGGGCTACTAGTCTTGCTTTATATTTTATTGGCTCACCGAATTCATTCTGCTTAATTGTAAAAACCCATTTACAATCCACAATATTTTTGTTTTCAGGCTTTTGAACAATTGACCATGTTTTGTTTATTAAATGTGAGCTTAGTTCTTCTTTAACAGCTTCTTCCCAGTGTTCTCTATCTTTATTATATTTTATCTCCTCAAATTTATTGGGAGTTGAATATAATAAAGTCTGTGCATTCATTACACAATTATTTATTAAATCTTGATAAGACACTTTTGGTTTCTCTTTTAACCTTTCACTTTTTCTAATATTTATCTGCGAGTCCAACATTACGTTATCATTACCTTCATTTGGTAAAATATCACCAGACACTTCTGGATCGGCATTCTCTAATATTGCTTCCACTCCACTAGGCTGTTCTTCTGACTTATCAGAATTTTCTTCCAAAGTTTCCAAACTGAAACTTTCACCATCTTCATCATTAAGATGCATGGCATTTTCAACAACAGCTCTAGATTTACACATGTTTGTTTCGTCAACAATAACATCTCTTGCTATTACAAATTTTTCAGTTTCCACATTCCATACTCTATAACCATTTGATTCATAACCAACAAGTATACCTTTCCATGATTTTTCATCGAATTTTCTTTTCCTTATTTTAATATGGACATATACTGTTGAACCAAATACCTTTAAGTATTTCAAGCACGGCTTTTGTTGTGCCACATTTCGTATGGTGTCTTCATGCATTCTCTCAATGCATTACTTGGGCTCCTATTTATTAGATAGGTAGCTGTCAGCACAGCTTCACCCCAGAAACTTTTCTGAAGGTCTGCCCCTATAACCAGAGAACGAGCTTTCTCTGTAATTGTTCTTATCATCCTTTCGGATACACCATTTAACTGAGGTGTATGTGGAACTGTCAAGTGGTAGCTGATGCCTTTTTCTACGCAAAATTCTCGCATTTCATTTGATAAATATTCTCGCCCATTATCTATGTATAAATTTACTACTCTCAAATTAAAATGTGCCTCAGCCTTTAAAATAAAATCTTTAAAAACAGCAAACACATCAGACTTGTAAGTTAATAAGTACGTAACACAGTAATGTGTATACTGGTCAATAAAAACAACGTAGTAATTCTTTCTATCTACTGTTGTTGGTGAAATTGGACCACACACGTCCGAATGAATAACAAACAGTGGCCTATTTATGTGATCTTTATTTTTAAATTTTTCAAACTGGAGTCTTGCTTGTTTTCCTTTAATACAACTCTCACATAGCTCTTCACTGGGTTGAATATTGTTTAAAATATAAGAATCCTCAAATAAATTTTTATGTTTTATTTCTAGAAATTTGCCTTTGCTTATATGCCCCAACCTCTCATGCCATAAGCTATAATTTATTTTATTAGATTCAAATGCTTGCTTAGGTATTGTAAACCTAACAGACGGAACATTATCAAAATAATGTGCATTCATAATATTAATTTCTTCTTTACTTACAAGTACACCTCCTGGGTGGAATACAACAGTAAAGCCAGCATCTTGCATCTTCTTAACAGATATTAAATTTTGTGTGACTTCAGGACAAAATAATACATTTTGTAGGGTTATTGGGGTCATTGTATCAGTAATTAGGTTTATAGTTCCCATCTTTGTAGCAAGAATATATTCGTTTGATTTTGCTACAGCAATTTTAATTGGCGATTCAAGTGAATTGACGTTTGATAAAAGACTTTCATTATTAATTATATGATCTGATGCACCCGAATCTAATAAAAATGAAATTTCGTTATTGCTATTGTTATTATGACGCTTTAACATGAATGCGAACCCGGAATTGCGAACTGGTTCCTTTTGGCCTTGTGCCATTTGCGCTTGTCTTTCTTGATTGTTTTCCATTTCTTTCTTGTATTTAAAGCAATCCTTTTTGATATGTCCAGTCTTGCCACAATGGTAACATTTTAATTTATTAAATTTGTTTTTAGACTTAAACTGAATTTTATTTTGGAAATTTGTTTTATTTTGAAAATTATTAAATTTATTAACTTTATTCACTGCATGTAATACTTTAAGACTTGTATCTTTTGAGGACTGTTTTAGTTTTATTTCGTGATCTAAAAGTCTATTTTTAACGAATGCTAAAGTCAAATTATTTTCTGCTAATGTTTCAATGGCAGTAATGACGCCATCATAAGAAGAAGGTAGAGACAGCAGTAAATGGCTCACCTTGTCCATTTCGTCCAGCTTTGCGCCAGATGCGATCAACTCTGTTATAAGGTCATCAAAAACTGTAAAATGGTTTACTAATACCATTTCGCCTTTTAATTTTAATGACAGCAATTGTTTTCTGAGAGACAATTGGCTGGCTAAACTTTTTCTCTCATAAATTGTATCTAAATTTGCAAATATTTCTTTAGCACTACATTCACTTGTGGCAAAACTCAAAAAGGAATCACTTAAATATTCAATTATTGTATTCTTGGCTGATATTTCAAGCTTTTTATATACATCGGATGCACCATCACAAACTTCATCAATCACTTTTATGGTATCGTTTTCGCTCAATAATGCCCTTATGCGAAATTTCCAAATTGCGTACTTTTCCCCGTCGAATGGTTTAATATTTCTTTTTGCCTTTTCCATTCTGTTATTAACAAAAAAAAAAAATATGAAATATTGTACTTATCTGAAATGGTAGGCTGGGCCCATAACCTATTGAAATAATTTGCAGTAAACAAAACGTGAGTCGAATATTTAATCCGTGTATATCTTGTGCATCCTTTGGTTTCAGCCTTCCAGTGGTATATACATATATTAAACAGAATGTAAGGTTTCCTTTTATGTTTTTATTTATTCGTATTTTGTATTTTATTAGCACTGCGCTTGTCATCAATAATATAAAAATATAATCCTTTCTCGATACGTCCACACAGCTCAGAAGTCAGCAGAAGAAGAGAACGATATTATACAAGTGTGACCGTATATCGATATTAAGAAAAAGACAAATTATTATTCATTAAGAATATAATGTTTTTGTTACTAATATCGATAACATTGAATATACTATATTCAATTTGATATTTTAACATTTAGTTTAAAAGATTTTTCAACTTTTTAATATAGTCGATAGTTGATGACACCAACAAAAAAACTGATCTATTTGACATTTTGCCAGTCACGCATAAACGTATATGAAGTATACATATATGAAGTAAAATAAAATTTTGGTTTTAGTTTTTTTTTTTAGTTTGACTACCCACACAGTGGGTTAAAATAAATTTGTAATTAAATAATTGTCAAAATTTTTAATTTCCATTAATTTGGTAATACATGCTTATACCAAAGATTCTATAACACAACAAGATGCGTAACGACCATACTGCTGAAAAGCACACGAAATTTTTAGCGTGGATTTTCGATTTTTCTATGTGTGCGTTGTGTTGTCCGTGTTTGAGCTGGATCAAGCCTCAACGGGGCCGGGCAACCATCAATTTGGGGGCCCCTCCTTTTTTCATTTGAAATAACTTATAACTTTTTTCTTTTTTTGATTATTTTGTTCATTTTCAGTGGCTATTATATTTGTTATTTTTTATTTGGAATTTTGTCTTATTCATGGTATTCATTATTACTTTACTTTGCCGCTGCACCACCGTCCGTATTTGTTTTCGCAAGCAAATGCAGTAGCTTAATTTCGTTTTCATCATTAAGAATTGTGCAGCTTTGACGAAATACGAAATTTGGATTCAGAGTCTGAATTTCAGACGGCAAAAATTGGAGAGCACACACAACCATACATATATATACATATGTGTGAGTATGCCCATGGGCAACAACGAAATTCTAAAAATAGAATACATTTTGTGTAGCGCACTCACACATACGCAAGTGTGGAGTTAGATTTCTTTAAAAATTTTGCTGCTGTCATACATTTTTTACTTCCTCGTTACGCATCTTGTTGTGTTATAGAATCTTTGCTTATACAATGCTTAAAAAAATATAATTTACTTCAGCTATATATTTATGACCCATTGTACAAATTTTAAAGCACTAAAAAAAAATGTCGTATTTTTATAAAAACTACAAAATTTAAGCTTATAATATTTCTTTCTTCATTTTTATTTTAGTTTTCAATTTCGTCTGGTATTTCTTCCTCTAAATCTATTTCAAAGGTATCACTTCCATCATTGTCACCATATTCTTCATCTGTATCATCTTCACACGAATTTTGTGAGGTACCTCCGTCTTTGTTGCCAACACTTAAGGATATGATATGAGGATATGAGGAACCTCTGCTGGTAGGCTCATCCTGTTGGTTTTTTTAATGCAAAGACTCGATAGTAATGGATCAGACGAATCCATAGCTCTGTGAAAAACATCTGCCATATTGTCAACCCGGATACATTTTCTGGCATGATATTTTCTGTCAGCCTTGAAAAGTGTGTGTCTTGCTTCTGATGCACTTTCTGCTAAGGAGCTAACAGGAACAATTGATTTTTCAATAATATGTATCCATGTACTAAAATGTTGTGTACTGTTGGAGACATGGGATACCAAAAGTAGTTAGCCGTATACATAGTAAAAGTTTCAAGACAGAATATTTTGAATTTCTCTGAATTTATAAGGTACATGACAATTTATGGCAATCAGAATAGAGGACAATAGTTTTGGGTTGGAGAATGCCCGCCTCGCCGTATTTCCATCACTAGTATTGCCACTGCCGTTTTGTCTCGGCTTGTCTACATGAAGCCCCATATCTTTCCAAAACGCTGTTTGAATTTTTTGTTTACGTGCCGCCAATTCGAATTTGTCATTACCCTTGACATGCCACATTTTTAGCTTAATTCTGTAAGACAATTTGAGTAAGAATTAAAAAAAGCGAATCCACGCTTGAAGGGAACTTAATCCATATTGATCCGTATATGGCTTTATCCCAAACGTTTTGGAATAAATTTCAGTTATATTAAAAAGCTGGGTGGGCTTTGCCCCACACATTGGACACGACTGGCAGGATTTCGTTCCTGTTAATATATTTAACACCTTGCCATCGATAAGTGTGAGGTGCCCATCGAATTTTACAAAGATTTTGTTTGACTAATTAGTATGCATGCATATATTCAGGTTTTTAATCTGATTGTCCAAGGTTTCCTTTTCTTCTAATATAAGAGACGTTGATTCTTTTACATACGCAATTTTTAGAGGACGGCAAAATCGTATGGACTGAGGGCGATTATTTCAACCCTGACAATGACTCTTTGTTTTTGATCTATAATTTTTATTGGATTCATTGAGGTCACAAAAGAGAATCATCAAAAGGAGACTCGGCTACTTTTGTTTG
>NW_024542700.1:0-7159 GCF_018151105.1 Drosophila obscura | reverse complement strand
TAGTAGATTTATGTTTGCATCCATAAAAAAAAGGTAAAAAATTCAAGTATAATGGTGAAAAAAATAATACAAAAATTTTGTTCGGTACGTCATCGACTTTTGGCTGTGCGAAATAATAGGGACACCGAAACAAAACATGTTATATTTCGTAAAAACAGCATGTTTCTAAGAGGTGTTTGGTCTTAAACTAATGATTGTAATTAGTTTTAGTAATTTTAGATATAAAAACATCCATAAAATGAAGTTTAGATATTACAGGGATGGCACTTGCTTAGAAGTACCGATATACCTACGACGAAAAAGTCCACAAAAATGGATTTTTGTAACAGATATTTGCTGAAACCTTGACTTTTCCAAGGAAAGTATGACGCAATAAAACATACTATTTAAGAGGAAACACTGGAAAAAAAATCAAAAATATTCCAATTCTGGAGAAAATGTGATGAATTCGTGAGGCAGACCCATTTAAAAATTCTTATAATTAAAAAAAAAAATATTCTATGGAGGCAATCCCTTCTAAAAATGAATACTTGAAGCTAACAATCCAAGTCCTAGAGACCCCAAAAAGTTCCGTGTCTATTGAATAGATATACCAAAGATGATGATGGTCGCTGCGGACCATGAACCACGGGCCTGAGAACCAACAGCACAGCATTCTCTGGTCGAATAAGACAAAATGTAATGTGTTCTACTTTAATTGATAGCTCAGCATGTGCGAAGACCAATAAACACAAATTTGAAGAACTTAAAACTATTTAACATAAATTATGGTATGGGGGTGCCATGGTTCATGGTCCGCAGCGACCATCGCCATCTTTGATATATCCCTATTTAACAGACACGGAACTTTTTGGGGTCTCTAGGACTTTGGATTGTTAGCTTCAAGTATTATTCATATTTTAGAAGGGATTGCCTCCATAGAATATTTTTTTTTAATTATAAGAATTTTTAAATGGGTCTTGCCTCACGAATCTCATCACATTTTTCTCCAGAATTCGGAATATTTTTGATTTTTTTTCCAGTGTTTCCTCTTAAATAGTATGTTTTATTGCATTATCATTACTTTCCTTGGAAAAGTCAAGGTTTCAGCAAATATTCCGTTACGAAAATCCATTTTTGTGGACTTTCTCATGTCCATGGGTATCTGAGTACATCTAAGCACGTTCCTTCCCATCCCAAATATCTAAACATTGTTTTGTGGATGTTTTTATATCTAAAATTACAATAACTAATTACAATCAATAGTTTAAGACCAAACACCTCTTGGAAACATGCTGTTTTTACGAAATATAACATGTTTTGTTTCGGTGTCCCTATTATTTCGCACAGCCAAAAGTCGATGACGTACCGAACAAAATTTTTTATTATTTTTTTCACCATTATACTTGGATTTTTTACTTTTTATTTATGGAGTGCAAACATAAATCTACTAATAAAAATTAAGATCACCGCAAAATTCCAGAAAATAGTCATTTTATAGAGCATTTTCTGAAGCATGGCCAAGTGTCCTTATTATTAATCACATGGCTGTATATCATTTTAAAGATCTTTTTTAAAAAGTTTTTTTTTTTTGTATTTGAATCTTTGTATTTGAATTGTATTTTTGGACGTTGAAATGCAATGACTGCACCATCAAGTGGCCCATGCGACACCACCATGCCTGATACGCGCGGAACCCAGGCAGAAACGCAGCCCTTCCTTCCGCCCAACCGACCGAGGGGCGCAGCCGCATGACGCGCGACGGGTGTTACCGAACCGATCACGAGCATGCAGGAAAGATAGGTGTTAGGCTAAAATTCGAGGAACATTAGAGCTAAACACAACCCAAAGAGCTAAACATGCAAAGATAGCTAAAAAATTGTACTAATTATTAAATTATTATTAAATAAAAATTGTTCCTAAAGGAACAAACCCAAATTTTTCTTAAAGACTTAGGGCTTAGACATGGTTTGATGATACTTTTTCTTGTTTCTGTGGCAGAAATTTTTTTTTGAAGAATTTTTTCAATCTGTTATAAAAAAATAATGCTTTAAAAAAAATTAAAGTCCCATATCTATCAGAAAAAGTCGGTTTAGATCCTTGAGGAAAAAAAGTTGGATTTTGTCGAGTAGTGTTACGGGAAATGTATGTATTAGTATTAGTGATTTAAGAAGAGGAAGGGAATTAGCGGTGGATTTTATAGGGTAGAGGGAATTGAAGTCCGAGCATAGGACCCTAAATGGTTCGTGCAAGGAATAATTTGATCTACAAAGCGGAAGGAACAAATTAATAAAGTTTCTAGTAGATCTAATAGGAATCGTAAAGTTTATGCGGCTCAACAAGTCAGGGCTATCTACGTCACCCTTGATCAGGTTGTGCATAAAAATCACCCCAAGCATTTTTCTACGACTAAGGTTGGAAGGTTTATTAAAAGCAATCTACGAGGTAAGATGGCAGTCTCACACTTCACATCAGCATTTTGAATTTGAAACACAGTCATATCGCTGCCTTTATTCACATACTTGCAAATATATTTGATAGATGGACTGAACTGCAGAACGATTGTCAATATCAACGTTTAATTTATTACAAAATTCAGAATCTCATTAACACATTAAGCGCCGAGTGTCATTAAAACCAAAAATTTTGAAATCCATTGTTTTTATTTAGTTAACAGGAACATAATGAACACAAAAAATATAATATCATTAAAAAAATGAATTCGGTTTTTTTTTAAATTATATTTTTTATTCGGCTACAATGGCAAAATATGGGGGCCGTACCGTTATGTGATAAATAATACGGATATTTGGCAATTTTAAGGAATTTTTAAATGATCCTAAATTTTTTAACTTGACTTATTTTTAAACTTTTCAAATTAAAAGTACAAAATCCAGGTGTAAGGATTAAACACATAATAAAAAATGTTTTTGAAATTTAATAGTTTTAGGGCTATGCGTATATGAACAAACAAATATTTTTCTTTCTAAATTAAAAAAAACGAGAAGGAACGTGCGAGTCGCTTCTGGGGACGCGACTCTACTTATACCCGTACTCAGTCAGTATATACATTTTTGAGCATATGATTTTTTCGAATTTTAGAATTACAAAAAAAAAAATTATACATTTTATATTTTTTTGCTACATCTGTTATCTACATCTACATATATTATGTATATTCTACATCTAACATGTAGATTAAACATGTACCATTTAGATTCTACATCCCCTCAGGGGGTTGCTCGCGCACTGAACGCGGCAGAGTGTGCGAGCGGGAAGGAAAATGAGTTGCATGGTCGTCGGCAGGAGGGGGCAGGGGAAGCAAATGAAAATTAATTTCTTCATTCTGGCTATAATTATGATCCGATCTGATTCAGATTCGGCAGTCTGGTAGATATAGGCATTATCTACGATACTGCGTTTTTAGTTTTATCGTATCTTTAAAAATGTGCCTGCCACAGATGTTCGTCCTTTGTGTGGGCGGAAGGGGGCGGGGCGAAATTTTGAAATACACTTGTAGCAGTGTGATATCACATGAGTCTGGAAACCAAATTTGGTTACCCTAACTCTTGTAGTCTCTGAGATCCAGGCGCTCAACAAGACGGACGGACTGACGGACGGACGGACGGACGGACAGACAGACATGGCTATATCGACTCGGCTATTGATGCTGATCAAGAATGGGGTCGGAAACGTTTCCTTCTCTGCGTTACACACATTCACTTTTACCACAAATCTAATATACCCCTTAACTCTTTTTTGAGTACGGGTATAAAAATTGTCCAATTAATTTTATAGAGCCAAACATTCATCGAAGTACTAAAAATGTGCAAAACGATTATGTTTAGAGGAGGATACCAAATGTATCACCTGGTTTTACAATAAAACTTCACGAACAGATTATTATACAAATATGTTTATTCATTTTCGATTAGGTCGATTAGGCGACAATGTGTCAGGTACGAGTGCTACGTCCAGACTGTCTTAAGGGCAGGCGAATTGCCCGTGCCCTAATACAAGCGAGAAAAAGATAGTGAAGAGAGCGATAGCGAATGCGAAAAAAACGGTTGAAACGGCTATTACAGTAAGGGGGCGAGTGTAGATGCATGTCGATTACAATTAGGTACAGTAAGCAGTGCAAATAACGAACAAATAACAGGAATTAATTTAAGGCTGCACCACTGACTTAAAATAGTAAATAATGCTCGGCTGGGAGACCAAACAGATTAGTCTAGTTAAAGTAACGACTATTTGAAAGTTGACGTTTTTTTGTACTCCCTTGGGTACAATAGCTAGGCATGGGTTAAAGACTTCAATTATTGCTTGATGAATAATTCCAATAATTCATTGTGATGATTAAGTAGTTTGTCCACCTCTACAACTATGCGCCTAACTATTGCCAAAGTGAGGTTATGGTAACCGCAACGTGCATCTACGCGATTGGTGAGTGCGCGATTTATTTCCTCACCACCCATGAAGAGTATTTGTAAAAACGCATGTGCTTTGATTGGCATTGGCAGCAAAGAGCCTACTTTGTGGTACACTTGTTCACTGTTCAATGGTTCCGGTGGTGTCTCAATTTTAGGTAGTTCTACTTTTACTTATGCGAAAAACATACCACTTGACTCATGTTTATACTTGACAATGGGGACATGCCTTTCCATAGCAATCAACATTTTTTGAAGTGCGGAATATTCAATATCTTGCTCGTGTGCGCGTAATAAAAAAGAGTTAAGGGGTATATTAGATTTGTGGTAAAAGTGGATGTGTGCAACGCAGAGAGGAAACGTTTCCGAACCCATAAAGTATATATATTCTTGATCAGCCTCAATAGCCGAGTCGATATGTCCGTCTGTCCGTCCGTCCGTCTTGATGAGCGCATGGATCTGATCTCAGACTATAAAAGCTAGAGCAACCAAATTTTGTTCCCAGACTCATGTGATATCACACTGCTACAAGTGTATTCCGAAATTGCGCCCCGTCCCCTTCCGACACCACAAAGGACGAAAATCTGTGGCAGGCACAATTTTAAAGATATGATAAAATTTAAAACGCAGTATCGTAGAGAATGACCATATCTACCAGATATCCGAATCTAAATTAGATCGGATCATAATTATAGCCAGAATGAAAAAATTAATTTTCTGTTGCTTCCGCCGCCCCCTCCTGCAAGAAACCAACCACTCATTCTCTTTCTTGCTCGCACACTCTGCCGCGTTCAGTGCGCGAACAACCCCTAGCGGAGGAGATGTAGAATATGAATGCTACATCTATAATCTACATGTTAGATGTAAAATATACATTGTAGATGTAGATAACAGATGTAGCAAAAAAAAGTGAAATGTAAAATTTTTTTTTTAATTTTAAAATTCTAAAAAATTTTAATCTCAAAAATGTATATACTGACTGAGTACGGGTATAAGTAGAGTCGCGTCCCCAGAAGCGACTCACACGTTCCTTCTCGTTTTATACCCGTACTCAAAAAAGAGTTAAGGCGTATATTAGATTTGTGGTAAAAGTGGATGTGTGTAACGCAGAGAAGGAAACGTTTCCGACCCCATAAAGTATATATACACATATGATCATAATAATAGGTACACGTTGCAAATTTTCAATTCACATCAGTTTTATCGTACTTTATGAGTTGAAAACAAAATTTTTTTTTGTATTTTTTGTTTGTCAATATGAGGCAACTCTTTGACAAAAAAATTAAATAGGTGAACCCCCTAATAACAGAGCTTTTACCGAAAATGTGAGTTGACCACACACTTTGGCTGATCAATATAATAGGTACAGTGTCAGTAATTCTTCAATATTAAGTAAATAATTTGAGAATTCTTGCTTTTTTGGCCGTTTAATGTAAATTTCATTTAACTAAAGTCAAAACATAAACAAATAATTATTTTTTCCTTACAAGAATGGGTCGAAATTCTCATGGTACAGAGGAGGAAGCCCGATTGGCTCTTAGTCTGAGAAAAGAAGGCAAATCTCTTCGTGCCATTGCCAAATTAATGCAAAGATCTCATAACTTTGTTAAAAATGCATTAAAAAGGAAATATGTAGTCAGGAAACGCGGGGAAGACCACAAAAAACAAGCATAACACTTGACCACTACATTATATTTTGAGCAAAAAGGACCCATTTAAGTCGTCAAAGGCTATTGCAGCAGAAATCGGACAAGAAGTTAGTGCTCCAACAATCCGTAGACGGCTACAACAAGCCAACCTTCCGGGGAGAATAGCAAGAAAGGTTCCACTTATGCGCAAAAAAATATAGCCATGAGGCTAACTTTTTCTAAACTTCATAAAGACTGGGTAGGATGCGACGGCGAGAAAAAGTGGAGAAACATTTTGTGGAGCGACGAAACAAAAATAAATTTATTTGGGAATGATTGTGAAAGGAATGTACGACGCCTAAAGGAAAGGAATTTGATCCACGCTTCACCAAAAAAACTGTCAAACATGGAGGTGGCAATATAATGATATGGGGCTGCTTCTCCTGGTACGGCGTAGGTCCACTTTTCCAGACAACGAACAAAATGAACGCTGAGGAATACAAGTCTATATTGGAGAGTGCTATGTTACCTTATGCTGAAAAAAATATGCCTTTGCGTTGGGTATTTCAACAAGATAACGACCCAAGCCACACATCAAGGCTTTTGACCAACTTTTTTGAGGAACATAAAATTGACGTTTTAAAGTGGCCTAGTCAATCTCCCGACTTAAATCCAATTGAAAACTTGTGGGGAGATTTAAAAAGAAATTAGCCAAGTTTTCATTTTCAAACAAGCATAAATTATGGGAGGGCGTCCAAAAATTGTGGTATGAGACACCTATAGAAACCTGCCAGGCGCTTATTAAAAGTATGCCAAAGAGAATTATAAAGGTGTCCAAAAATAGAGGTGGATACACTGGATATTAACTAGTATTAACTAATAAAGCCAAAAAAAAAATTAAATATTCAGTTACAACATTTTTATCTGAGAACACTTGAAGTGTACCTATTATTTTGATCAGCCTACATCGACTTTAAAATACAAATGGATCTCTTTTCATTTATAACATTATCATATACTATAAAAAGCTTTTTATTAATGAAAAAAAATACTTAAAGAATAAGTGGGAACAAATTTTACTTTTCAAATATCGAATAAAACTGTTTTCTATTATGATAAAGTTCA